>NC_057812.1:429898092-430096596 GCF_018294505.1 Triticum aestivum
TAAGGTCTTTAAAATCAACACACAGGCGCTAGGATTTGTCCTTCCTTGGTACCATCACCAGGTTTGCTAGCCAGTCCGGATGTTTTATATCTCTGATGAATCCGGCCTCCAATAGCTTTGCTAGCTCCTCTCCCATGGCTTGTCTCTTAGGTTCGGAAAAACGTCGAAGAGCCTGTTTGACAGGTTTGAATCCTGTTTGGATATTTAAGCTGTGCTCGGCCAGCCTGCGCGGGATTCCTGGCATGTCTGAAGGGTGCTAGGCGAAAATGTCCCAGTTCTCTCGTAGGAACTCTCGCAATGCGGCGTCGACATCAGGGTTTAACTGTGCCCCGATGGAAGCTGTTTTATTGGGGTCCGTTGGATGGACATGGAATTTGACTATTTCGTCCGCCGGTTTAAAGGAGGTGGACTTGGATCTTTTGTCGAGTACCACATCGTCCCTATTCACCGTAGAGCGCAGCGCAGTCAGCTCCTCAGCCGCTAGGGCTTCGGATAGTGCCTCGAGGGCCAGTGCGGCTGTCTTGTTTTCGGCGCGGAGTGCTATGTCCGGAGCACTAGCGAGAGTGATGATCCCGTTAGGCCCGGGCATCTTGAGCTTCATGTACCCGTAATGGGGTATTGCTTGGAAGATTGTAAACGCTTCCCACCCTAGCAAAGCATGATAACCGCTGCTGAACGGAGCCACCTGGAACGTGACCTCTTCGGACCTGTAATTATCCGGCGTGCCGAACACCACGTCTAATGTGATTTTTCCTATACAGGGCGCTTCCCGACTGGGGATTATTCCTCTAAAGGTTATGCTGCTTCGCTCAATGCGGTTCCAGTCTATTTCCATTTTTTGAAGAGTCTCCTCGTAAATGAGGTTCAATCCGCTGCCGCCGTCCATGAGTACCTTGGTAAGACGAAAGCCGTCCACTATTGGACTGAGGACCAAAGCGGTTGGTGCTCGGGCTGTTTGGAATTTAGGTTCATTACTGGCGTTAAAGGTAATAGCCGTGTCGCTCCATGGGTTTATTGTTGCTACTTGGTAGACTTCGGCAAGGCTGCGGAATGTCCTTTTTCGCATATTATTTGATGCGGAAGTCTCGAAGACTGTTAATACCATATTGGTGTCTCTGGGGTGGCTTTCTGTGGCCTCCGGAATTAGGAGATTTTCGCCAATTTTGGCCACCTGCCGGAGTATCCAACATGCTCTGAGGCTGTGAGTTGGTGTGGCGTCCTCTGTACTGTGAATTTTACAGGGTCCATTAAGCCACCCTTCCTGTACGGTTCCATGCCCTGTAGAGGGTTTTTGCTTTTTAGTGCTTGACCCAGGTGACTGGTGATGATGCACCCTTTTATTTCGGACTGGGTTTGTATTCAGGGCCGGATTGTCCCAAAATTTTATTTCGGTTTTCCAGGCGCTTTCCATCGCATAGTACTTTCGTACAATGGACGCCAAGTCAGCGAAGCGTGTAATATCACGGCGACTTATGGCGTTGAGTATTCCCTTGTCCGTGCAATTATTGCAGAAGATTGAGATTGCGTCTTCCTCGCGGCAGTCCCTTAGCCTGTTCTTGACCAGGAGGAATCTGGCCTAGTAATGATGTACTGTTTCATCGGGTCCTTGCCTGATTTTGGATAGATCGCTTATGTTGGGGTGGGTGGATGGAATTAAATCCAAAGCCTCACCCCATCTAAGGCTCAGAGGCCGAGGAATATCTGAACTCGAAAATTTGGATTCCTGGATGTTGTCTAATGAATCCAGCCCGTCGCCTGACTCTAAGTTCAGGTCTTGAGTGATATCCTCCCCTCCGCGGGTATTCGGCTTGGAGGGATCGGGAATCCGGACGTAGCGAGTCCTTAAGATAGATGAAGGGTCACCGCACTGTCCCTCTACCACGGCAACGTGATGGGTGACTTGGGGAGAGTTAATCTCTCTCAGATCGGTTTTAGGCCCAATCTGGTCGTAATCCATAGCGACTCCCAGGGCGGTGAAGCGATCCAAGAGCTCGTTTATGGAGGAAAGCTCTATTGGATCTAACTGCTCGGCGAGTTCCGAGTTGACATGAAGATTGTTTTCGATGGCTCGAGAGGTCATCGTCGGCGCAGAAGCCGAACAGGCGGTCATAAGAAAGCCACCTAACCGGAGGGTTTGGCTGATAGCCAAAGCTCCCTTAGCAACGGTGCCGTCTTTAAAGACGGGGCGAGGCATCCTTCCTGATGGCGACGACACATAGGAACTCTCAATGAAAGCACCAATGTCAGTGTCAAAACCGGCGGATCTCGGGTAGGGGGTCCCGAACTGTGCGTCTAGGCCGGATGGTAACAGGAGGCAAGGGACACGAAGTTTTACCTAGGTTCGGGCCCTCTCGATGGAGGTAAAACCCTACGTCCTGCTTGATTAATATTGATGATATGGGTAGTACAAGAGTAGATCTACCACGAGATCGAGGAGGCTAAATCCTAGAAGCTAGCCTATGGTATGATTGTTGATGTGTATGTTGTCCTACGGACTAAAACCCTCCGATTTATATAGACACCGGAGAGGGTTAGGGTTACACAAAGTCGGTTACAATGGTAGGAGATCTTCATATCTGTATCGCCAAGCTTGCCTTCCACGCCAAGGAAAGTCCCTTCCAGACATGGGACGGAATCTTCAATCTTGTATCTTCATAGTCCAGGAGTCTGGCCGAAGGTATAGTCCGGCCATCCGAACACCCCCTAATCCAGGACTCCCTCAGTACCAGTGAAGAAAACTACTGTCCACGCGTCCTGGTCGAACTTGCTGTCCTTCACTTGCGGTACACTACCCTCCCTTAAGTGAACAACCACACATGCCCCAAATTATCGGAAATGTGTGAGAGTGTGTACAAATAAAGAATTTTAATTTCAATTATCGGAAAGGTTTGAGAGTATGTACAATTTGCCCTCTCTAATAATTATGGTTTGTTGTGTTCGGCCTAAACTTTGTCAAACTTTGCAAAGTTTTACTTCAGTCAAATCTAATATGTGGAGTAAATAAAAATGGAGGGCTACTACGTCCATCCGGGGTTTTAGTCAACACCATTTTTTTAATCAAAGTTAATAGCTAGACAAATAAAATTACAGGGGAGCTGGAGACAAAGTTGTGAGAAGGCTTAGAAATTAATACAAAACTTATGCTCTTAGTACAGATGTCGATCCTTCTTTGAGGAAACATTTGGTTCATAGCCAATTGTGTGATAAAATTGCACCAACGTGAAAGGCGACTGCGTCTCCAACGCAACCAAGGTGAACTGACGAAGGATATCATCTTTGTGGGTAACAAGCAAAGAGGCACTGATGGAAGACAACTTGTTTTTCATTAAAAATCGATCAGCTTCACCAGCCGACGCAACCATGAGGCTCAACCATGAGCATCGATAGGTCATCGTGGTGATGCGTCATCCATTTGGCATCAAGTTTGGGTGAAGCACCTATGAAGTTCGACAAATCCTCACTGTGGTCTGTTTCTTCTCAGTAGTCAAGCTCGAGGAAGGAAGAACCATGTGGCAGAGGACAGTGAGGTGGAACAACAATGGCCATCCAATTTTGTGCAGTTCCACTAATATTGAGGAAGACATGCCCGGGTATGGAGATACACATCGCTGTTTCCAAAAATATAAAAAAGGGATATAGTGTTGTTACTTTGTTTTACAAGATTAACAACAATTGTCAATAAGAATTATGAAAAGTACACCAACAAATAGAAGCATCATGATTATCTTGATGGGAACTAAACCAGGATACCCGAGAAAAAACATTTCTTCATTTAACCAGTGATAGTATTAGATTAGCAGCAGCAATAGGAGCATATGGACAATGACCGCACAACCACCATGTACTTTTTCTCGAAACAACATGTATACCTCCACCGAGGCATAAATCAGGACAACTTTTCGAGTGGCATTTCCTCTATAATAGTAGGTGATGTTGGACCAGCCGACGAACCCTAGCTACTATACATTGGGAGCTGGTAAGTAGTCGCATAGAAGAAAACCCGCATGCAGCGACCTGGGGAGCTGGACCAGTACAAGAAGTTATACCTCAGGTGGGAGATATGTCGCTTAGGCGGGCGGGAGGGATCTTCCCACACGACAGCAGCGAACAAGGGTGCGGAGTACCTTCGTCCGCACCAGCGCCGGCTCCGAGAGGACGATGCGCTTGGGCTTCCTCCATCGCCGACGGCGACAACGTTAATGCTGCACCTCCTCACCTACCGCAGCGGACGGGATTCGGCCGGATTTGTGACCACCGGTGAGGAGAGAGATAGTGTGGACACTGTCATCTTGTTTTGATATGGAGAGGGTGAGAGAGCGAGACGCGAGAAACTCTATCAAACAAGAGGCTATAATGGAGTAAAACAATCTCTCCATAGCAGTGGTTTTAAAATAGAATACGCGCGTTCCCGGAAAAAAGAAACGAAAACTGGCGGACAATTTTTTAACGTACCAAGAAAGAAAACTCGATCAAAAACACGCCCCCGCTTCCAGGTCGCGAGAGTCGTCGCGCACACACACATAGACATAGACATGCATATCCGTGTTTACGTAAAATTTCATTTCCATCTCCATCTCCAATCATATTTGTCCAACTGGCACATTATTTACGTTGTTAATTATATACAGGCAGTATTAACATACATCATGTCTTGTTTGCGGGCGTCCGGACCGCTGCCACGGCCGCTCCTGTCCAAAACGGTCAGTGCCGCATTCATGCCCGGCCAGAGCGGACGCGACCTCTCACTGGCGCCGGCATTGAAGCGGCGCGCCAGCCGAGAGAGCGTCGCCCACGCCGCTTCCTGGTGCACACGACTGCTCAGCGTTCAAAGGTCGCAATAGCCGGCCACAACATGCATGTAAAAAGTTCTTGGGAGTCCGTGCTACAGCTAGCTGTCCTCCCCCAACTCGTCAATCTCTTCCAATAGTTCTAGTACTCCATGGCGCGATCCATCGACAAGCAGGCGAGAAAGTTATCATATACTCGGTTTGCGGTGAGTGGCATGCCGAGCGACCGTGTGGGGTCGAGCCGTGGAGGAGGGTGAGACACGAACGCGACATACGTGATTTAAACATTGGTTTTGCTCGATGGCGCGATCCAACGAAACGAAACATTGGTTTCTCTCCGTTTCCATTTTTTCTCCGGAAAAACAGAAACTTTCCACTCCATTTTCATTCCTGCTCCAAGGTTGCCCCGTTACAACGTTCCGTCAAATACAAAGGAAAACTAACACGCATGCTGATGCAACTCAATGATTCACAGATCATAGCCAATATTTACTTCACAACTAAAGACAAAAGTTGTGAGAGCGTGTACGAAAGAAAAACTAATGATGGGGCCACTACGACTTAAACCCTAAACCCTAAACAGGATTTGATTTCCTAGCCAAGTAGAACCTGTCGAAGGAAAGACGACTGGCACCCTCGGGTCATACGATGCTTTTGTGCAGTTCCACTAAAATCGAGCTGAGCATCCCTGATGGCAAAGATATTGAAGAAGTGTGATTAGAATAATAGTACTGACACTAGTTCATGAGACATGAACTCATCACAAGTAGAAGCCAATAGAAGTAGAGAAAGATCAACATGGAGATGGAGCTACGTGGGGAGCTGCAGTAGTGGAGCAAGCCGGCTCCAAAAAGAAGATGGACTACCTAGGACGTGGGGCTGTAGCTAGAAGGGCGGTTGGGACGTGGCATCGGCCCATACCGCGGTGACCCCCGATTAGGACGCACCGAGTGTGGATTTTCTCCCTCGCCGATGTTGACCGCGTCTACGCAGAGCATTGTTCCCTTCCCCCAGCTGCGGGATTAGGCCGGATATGTGACCAGCGGTGTGGCCACTGTCGTTCTATGCTTGTGAAGAGAGCAACCCAAGCAAGCAGGCTTGTAGCTTAGGCTCCTGCTAGTGTATATGTAGTGGTTTTCTTTTTCTCTCTGTATCAACCATTTTATATTGCGTACGTGTCATTGAAGAGTGAAATGATGGTTGCTTCTTCCGACTAACTTACTGTGTGATTTGACTACTCCTTTAGTGGCCCCTACACGTACTCCCCCTACGTGTATGCAACAGTCACATGTACACATGGACGCAAAAACGCGCACGACGCCCTAATGCATGCATGTCCGAGCACACGATGGAACACACACGGTCACGCTCAAGTGCTCAACCTACACGTGCATGCACACACATACTCAGCCAGGGTGAGCTAGTGGCCGTATAAACACCGGAAGATGTATATATTCAGCGCAATGAGCGTATTATGAAGTCCACTGGCCGTATTTTTACAAATATACAGTGACAGACAGTGTATTTATCTCGTTTGAAATTAAGCCATATTAACTGGAGAGGAGGCGTTATGGACTAGCATTACTTAATTTGATGTGTCCCGTCAACTTGCCGAACGAGGAGAAGCTTGCAGGACGGGAGAAGCTTGTGCGTGGTGGCTCGCAGGACAAGGAGAAACTTTTGACTAATGTAAGCTCTCCTTCGCTCAAGCGGTGGATGTGCAACAGTTAATTCGGTGTCAGATTGCCAGAAGCATACAGTGTACTAGTACTATTATTGTTGCACTTCCCGAAGAGGCGAACAACCAAGTGCAAAGTTTACTAGTACTAGTACTACTACAATAGTCTATAGAGGTATGTACTATACTAGTACCAGGAACTGTATGGAGGAGTGTCTGCACTCTTATTATATTTTTAAAATGTGATAAAGCAATCTTCAACACATTTGGTTCTCTTCGAGGCTTCTCGCATGTGATAATGGAAGTTGATTGCATGGAACACTCGCCACAATTCTCGCTTAATTCTGGCTCATATCCTGTTACAAATAGGAGCGCTCGGTAATATTTCCTCTTTTTTTGTTACTCAGCATGTAAATAGGTCAGCAAACCTTGCGGCACATCTTTGTGCGAACCGTGCTTGCTGCACTTTGAATGTGGCCGAGAGCTGGCTTGATGAAACACCTCGCTTCCTACTTATTTTTTTGCGGGGTACCTCGCTTCCTAGTGACCAGTATCTTGGCTGATCGTCCTAAGAATGCTTATATAGGAATAAAGGTCTCTCATTTACCAGCAAAAAATATTAAGCCATATTAACCGGAAAGGAGGGATTATGGACTAGCACTACTTTTTGGTGTGTCCCATCAACTCGCAGAACGAGGAGAAGCTTGCGGGACAATTTGAAGCTTGCTTACACCTTTTGACTAATGCAACGTACCCTCGCCTAGGCGGTGGACATGCATTAGTTCATTCGGTGTCAGATTGCTAGATGCATACACTATACTAGTATAGAACATGCGGAGTACCATCATTGTTCGACTTCACGACAAGGCGAAGAGCCAAGCGCAAGGTTTAGTAGTACGAGTAGTACTACTACTAGAACCGCATGGTGGAACCTCTGTACTCTTATTTTTTTTAATCTTTGATAAAGTACACATTTATTCCGGAGAAGGGCGGAAAATGGCAGCCCAACATGCAATGATGATATCGATCAACCATGCTCGAATATATCTTGGCCTCCGTGCGAGCCCGTCCGTGTGTTCTCGCTCCTCGTCTCTCTCAAGGAACGGCGGGTTGGCCATTTTGCCGTCAATTGAGATCGGTTTGCTCACACTCCGGTCCCACATGTCAGTGATACGCCAAGAGGAGGTGCGTTGACTGACTGGCCATACGCGTACTTGGTTTTGCACCTTCATACTACTCCTCCCTCCGTCATAGTTTACAGGGCGCGCTTCATTATGATGCATTTCTCTCAATGCATTTCCACCCCTAGAGAGACTTTAGACGCGTTTGGTGTAATGCTCAATTAATTAGGGCGTGGTAACCACAATTTTCTCTCGATGTAGTACTATGGAGTGGAGTAAGTGCATGCATGTGTGTACCCGGGGTGGAAGCACTGCATGCATGTGTGTATGCATTATTTCCTCTAGTAATAGGCGCCGTGCTATAACTACCAATGCTATTTTTCAGGCTGATTGCTAGTCGCCTTGGTCCTATAGATTTTCTCTTTTTCTGAAGCGCGCTCTATAAACTGTGATGGATGGAGTAGTATGAGCGGATTCAAAGAAGAGCGTATTGATGGTTGCTTCTTCCGAGCAACTTACAATGGCAAAGGTGGGGCTTATGATTTTGCTGCTCATTACTCACTATTAATGCGGCGCAACGACCGGTCTGAGTCTCCCATGCGGCTGTGCACTACCCCCTCGGTTCTTAAATATACTCCGGAGTAATTTTCTTTCTAGAGATTTCAACGAGCGACTACTCAAATATTTTTCTTTTTAGAGATTCAAATGGACTACTACATACGGATGTATATAGACATATTTTAGAGTGTAGATTCACTCATTTTTCTCCCTATGTAGTCACTTGTTGAAATCTCTAGAAAGACAAATATTTAGCAACGAAGGGAGTACACGTACGAAGCAAAATGAGTGAATCTACACTCTAAAATATGCCCATTTGAAATTTGTAAAAAGACAAATATTTAGGAATGAAGGAGTATAATTTTGTGCATGGCACATGGACCCGGATGCCGAAGAGGCTTCTGGCAATGCTATCAAGATTCCAGCATTTGTTTACATAATTGACGTACTGTACACATAATTTTCTAGCGACATGAAATTGTACAATGGTGTGAGCTTTCAGCTTTTGTCTCGTGTGTCTTGCCATCGATGCTCTTTCAAAAACAATAAAAAACTAACTTCCTTGCTAATCAGAGCTAATATTTACATCACAACTGAAGACAAAGTTGTGAGAAGGTGTTAAATTAAAATTGATCCATGCTTTCATTGGTAGCAATGTCCCCCCAGCTCTGTCTAAATCAACAAGGCATGTTGGGAAAAAAGTAGCTCTTTGGAGCATGCAACATTCCGATCATTTTGTGTAGTTCCACTAAAATAGATCTGAGCGTCCTTGTTGCAAAGATATTAAGTGTGATTATGATAATAGAGGACTGCTAATGAAACAATAAACACACAAATAGAAGTCGGTCACCTTTGCAGTCTCTCTTAAGACTAACTAGTTGGAGAAGATTAGGCTCGGAGTTGGATGAGGAGGATAGAGCAAAACCAATCTCCATTTGTGCAGTCGCACTGAAATGTAGAGACGTTGCCCGTGTGACATTTTGGTAGAACTGCACAAAACACTCTTAAGAAAAAAGTGATTTGTGCAGTTCACCAAAAGGTCGCAATAGCAACGAGGTGAAATGGATAGCCCTGTTTGCAAAAAAGAGGTAGAAAGGAAACAATTACTGGCCAATAACAGTTGATGACACATGCGACGACAAAAAAGAAGCATATTCCTTGTCCTAAGGGAATATAACAACACGGTTGTGTTTGTCTAAAATGGTGTGAGGACGAGATTGCAATATGGAAAGTATGCCGGACGAGCTACGTTTTGGGACAAGAACTATGAAAGATCCACATGCAGCGATGTGGGAAGACGGGCAGTGGAGCAAGGCCGGAGGGCATACTTGGAGGTCGTCGGGATGTAACTAGGTGAGCGGCGGCGGGCAGAATCTGCCCATACCGCGGCAGCGAGCAGGTGTCATAGGCCCTACCACGCCGGAGTTTGGTTAGAGAGAACGGCGTGTACCGCAGATCAGGACGTGCTGCCTCGGCGCCATCGAAAGAAGAAAAGATGCACGTCCCCCCTTTCCTCCGGCGGACGGGATGGGGCCGAATCAGTGACCAACAGTGAGAGAGAGGGGCCACCGCAGCCTTGTGTGAGATACTCTGAAGAGAGACAAACCAGGCAGGCAGGCTCCATTGTATATAGTGGAGCGGACTACCTTTTTCTCCATAAAATCGTTTTATATTTGTGTGCGTGCCATTGAGCGATATAACTTTATTTAAAAATAACACGCCAACGCATCAAGTCGAACTTTGTTTCATGCACGCGTGGTACAAGACCTCCGTAGGTAAATAACCGCTACTCACATTCAAATTAGCACGTGGGCTGCCATTTCGTACAGAAATGAGCTCCACCGTGTACCCGCACAGGTGTGGCTGGGCACGAAGCGTGAGTACGTGCATGGTGCACCTATTCTCTTGTATACGTACACCACCTACGTGGGGTTGTGTGACAGAGATACAAACATAGAGAAATAGTATAGTGTGTGGGTTCATGAGAGTTTTTTTGGGGGGGGGGGGTCAATCAAAAAATGTAACATATGCAATATGTGTGAAATAGAGTCCTGGATATATCATATATATGGAGGGGGCGATCCACGAGAAGAGACTAGAGGTATCATCGGCTTGAGGTGTCCATAAAATCGAAGAGAGGGATGATGTGTGTGTGTGCGCGCGTGATCGATAAAGAGTGCCATCGAATTTGTGTGTGCCCACATTAAAGATATAGAGTGGCTGGCCTACTAGAACGTGAGAGGGGACATGTGCAGTTTGTCTCTGTGGCATGGATACCTACCTACAACGCTCGACTATCGGTGTGTGGTGGGGGGAGGGAGGCCTAATTAACTATAGAGGTACAATGGCTGGTATATGTGTGGAGGAGGAGAGAGGCCTACCTCATGTATTAAGGGAGATCGATAGGCATCCATGCATATGTGTTGGAGAGGAATAAGGCTGGGAGAG
The DNA here is from genome assembly GCF_018294505.1 of Triticum aestivum. Lineage (NCBI taxonomy): Eukaryota > Viridiplantae > Streptophyta > Magnoliopsida > Poales > Poaceae > Triticum > Triticum aestivum. The sequence continues at coordinate 429,908,685 of NC_057812.1, forward strand.
AGACAGAGCTAGAGTGTTGGAAGGGGTGGTAGTGGAGTTTCTTCTAACAAATGGTGGGATAGGCTTGCTAGACAACCGGAGGGCATGCCTGCAATATCAATAAGAGAGCGTATGGCTGCCTGTCTATGCACGCGCGTGTGAGAGACGGGTCAGGAGGCATGCACGAATGATGAGGGGGCAATATGGCTGTGGTAAGTAGACATAACTACGTAGGAAGATCGATCGTCCTTTGTTAGAGAAAGGAGAGACATAACTTGTGAGGTATGTTGATCGATGGGGGGAATAGTTGAAGTCGACCTAGGTATATGTTGGGAGATCGATCGGCATACATGCATGTGTGTATTAGAAGCAAATGAGGCACGGGGAGAAGGATAGAGAGAGAGGGATGCATCTAGGAGGTGGTGCGAGAGTCATACTATATCGAGGGGGAAGGAGTGTGCGAGTATGAGATCGATGAAAAGAGTGGTGGGAGTGACGCATGGACGGTGATAAGAGAAGAGGGGAAGCTTGTGTTTTGTGCTAGGCACACCTGGCTAGAGAGGCATATAGATCGATGTGTGCCGTAAAGAAGGACCTGGGGGGCCTACACACACCGTTGGTGAACGACCTAAAGTGAAAAGACGAATTTGCACGATGGAGCTAGAGAATGTTGAGGGAGGGTGAGAGGGATGCGGGCGTGTGCATGCACGAGAGAAAGTTAGCGCTAGCTAGATACAAAGATAAGAGGATTGTGTGGGTGTAAAAGATGAATAGAGATCATATTCATTATAAAAAGCGAATTCAGATATTTGAAGAATTTATCATAGTGTTTTAAACCGATGCATGTGTGAATATATATAACGGTGATACACATGGTGTGGTTATGAACATGTTATACTACATATAATATATTTTATCTCTACTCTTATAAAAACGGAGTTGTTGATGATGGTGTGCCTGCCATCCTGCAATATAGGCCGTCCGATTTATATCTAATGGATAGGAAGGGAACTATGGCAATTTTGAAAAAAAACATACCCGCACCCCTGTCCATATTTGCAAATTAGGCCTCCCCTTGATCATGTTGATGTTCTGTGGAACGCATGGGCATCTTGCTAGTACTATGTATAATATATAGAACATTGATCATAATTCGGGCTAATGTGTGGCTTTTGCAGCTCCGGTCTAAATACTTGTCATAATGTAGGGGCCGGGGCACTATACTATATGTGATAAACACGGTGTACACGTATGGAACATGGTTTAGATTATGAATATATAGTTAGTACATCAAATGTACTATTATATGGAATCAACATCAAGTGTATTCAAAAAATAGAATTCGAGTTCATGTAGTACACATAGTTCATATCTATCTCTATAGTAATCATGTGGTGTGTTATTAAGGTAATACATGAATGATGGTTGAAGTTGGCAACAATCATGATTGTAGATTCTTATTGAAATAAAGAAATGAATTCAAATTCAGTTCGAATTGTAGCAGTAGTATAGACATTTGGAATGCACTAAAATGTTGGTATGAGTAGGTTACATGCATTATACAGCAAGAAAAAAATTAATTGGACATAACATGGATTCATACTCCCTCCTTCCATCTATATAGGGCATAATACATTTTTTAAGACCGCCTTTGACTATTGACAAGATTAATAGTACATGACAAGAACAATGTGAAAATTATATAATTGAAAGAACCTTTCACAGACGAATTTAACGGTGTGCTTTGTGTAAGTTGCATGTCATATATTATTGCTCTAATATTTGGTCAAAGTTAGCATCAAAAAACGCATTAGGCCCTATATAGATGGAAGGAGGGAGTAGCTTCGAATAGCATTTTTATAGTAAAACGCGGCAAGACACTCTCTTTGTGTGGTGTGAATATTTTTATTTTTTTCGTTTTCTTTTTGGTTGAGGGAAGTCCGAATTGATTTGGTACGTACAAGTACAATATTACATGTTAGGCTTGTCCCTAAAATTCAACCCGCGCCTTGTTATATCTCGAAAATTCAGATATCGTGCTCCCAAAACTAGCGCCTTCACAACCCGCGCCTTGCTATCACAAAATTACAACGCGCACGAAAACTCCCTCCAGCTGCCAAATCCCGACGCGCGAAATCCCCCTTCTAACCATGAGCCGAAAGGGCCACTAGTTCAAATCGGTGGGGGTACTTTTGTAACACACCCTACATTTTGGACAAGTGCGTCCCAAAGTCATGGTTCACCCCCTCCCATCGCCTCCTTTTTGCCATTCGAAATCCTAGGCCGCCATAACCTCTCCGCTCCAGCCGCAAAACCCCACCCTCCTCCGTCCGCCACCTCACGCTGCCCAACCTGAGCCTCTTCCCCGACTTTGTCGTCCACCGCAATAGCTCGACGTCCCTCGTCCACCTCCCCGGATGAGGATCCGTCATCCAGCTCGTCTTCCCGCTGGTTCAGCCGCCCCGTCCTCCACCTCCAAGGAGCTGCTCCGACGATCGCCTCGTCTATTGCGGCTGCTCCATCCCCACAACATCGCCTTAACCTGCTCCACCGGAACTGCAACATCCTCACCGACTCCTCGGACGAAGCCGAGGCCTACTCGGCGCCACCAAAGAGGTTGTACACTCATCGCATGGAACCTTCTCCTTAGCTCGATCTCCCGGCGCCGATGGTGCTCCATCCCGCACCCCCATGGAGCAGCTATCTTGAAGCTGGTGCCACGGGCAACATCTCCACGACGGCTCTCCCCTGGTGTGAGGCCCTATCGGCGGCGGCGGCCATACCAGCCGGATCTGCTGCTACTCTGGCTTTCGCTCGCTCGCTCACGCTGCTGCTGCTCTCCCCCTCGCTCATGCTGCTGTTTTGCTCCGATTTAGCTACACTTCAGTCGACTGAATCGACTTTTGGGTCAGTCAATTTTCAGGGGGTGGGGGGCTCGCCGGAGTTAAGAACCACCGGCAGCGGGGACGGAGGCTCACCGGAGAGGTACCCCACTATCTACCTTAGGGTTCAGGGTGGGGGCGGGGGCGGGGGGCCTATAGGGCTGGCCGAGGCAGCGGTGGACCGGCGGTGGGGAGTTGTTTCGGGGCCGCGAGGCGGCGCTGGGGCCGGCGGTTCGGCCTGTGGTGGCTGGCAGCTCAGGGGGTGCAGGTTGAAGATGAACTGCAGGCTCTCCCTAAACTACATGTCAAGTGCCTCTCTGCTACCATTGCGTTCATTTTGAAAGTAACATTCAGATTCCACAGTAAATTTCAGTTTCGACAGTTAAGTTCAGAGTCAACAGTTTTTACCTCATCTGTTGTAGTCAGGTGGTTTTTGGTGATGTAAATTTTACATCTATTTTACATCATCTATTGGAGATGCTATTAGAATCCCAGTTGAGATTGATGATGTCTGTCTTGTGCTGCTTCAGCCTTGACGTCTTACGGCTCACCGAGGCTGCTCCAACGATAGAACGATCCATGGAGATACAAGATAGAGGACTTTCCCCGTGTCTGGATGGGACTCTCCTTGGTGTGGAAGGCAATCTTAGCGTGCGGATATGAAGATTCCTTTCTCTGTAAACCGACTTGTACAAACCCTAGCCCCCTCGGGTGTCTATATAAACCGGAGGGTTTAGTCCGTAGAGGCAATCATAATCATATAGGCTAGACATCTAGGGTTTAGCCATTACGATCTCGTGGTAGATCAACTCTTGTAACCCCTATATTCATCAAAGTCAATCAAGCAGGACGTAGGGTATTACCTCCATCAAGAGGGCCCGAACCTAGGTAAACATCGTGTCCCCTGTCTCCTATTACCTTCAATCCTTAGAAGCACAGTTCGGGATCCCCTACCCGAGATATGTCGGTTTTGACACCGACAGATGTGTGTCCAATTAGAGGACATTTTAGTATTCTAAGATATTTAGCTCACACCGCAACTTGCAAAACCTTTACTCATTAAGGGCTTTGTGAAGATATCTGCTAATTGCTCTTCAGTGTTGACGTGAATGATATCAATATCTTGCTTCATGACATGATCTCTAAGAAAGTGACGACAAATATGAATGTGCTTTGTCTTAGAGTGCTGAACTGGGTTGTTGGCAATCTTGATGGCACTTTCATTGTCACAGTAAAGTGGCACATGCTTCAGGTGGATGCCATAGTCCTTGAGAGTTTGCTTCATCCATAGAAGCTGAGCACAGAAAGATCCAGCAGTAATGTATTCGGATTCAGAAGTGGAGAGATACACAGTTCTGCTTCTTTGAAGACCAACAGACAAGAGATCGTCCAAGAAAGTGACATGTGCCTGATGTGGACTTGCGATCGACCTTATCACCAGCATAATCAGCATCTCAGAATCCAACTAGATCAAACTCTGAGTCCTTGGGATACTATAATCCTAGTGTTGGGATGTAAGCCAAATATCGAAGAATTCGCTTCAAAGGTAAGTGATGTGATTCCTTTGGTGCCGCCTGGAATCGGGCACACATGTAAACGCTAAGCATTATATCTGGCCTAGATGCACATAAGTAGAGTAAGGAACCAATCATGGAGCAGTATACCTTTTGGTCGAACTCTTTACCATTGTTGTCGGGGCCCAGATGACTTTTGGTTGGCATTGGCGTCATGTACCCTTTGCAGTCTTGCATTCCAAACTTCTTCAGGCAGTCTTTGAGGTATTTTTCTTGTGATATGAAGATGCCATTACTCTGCTGACGGATTTGAAGACCAAGGAAGAATTTCAGCTCACCCATCATTGACATATGATATTGCTCTTGCATCATATGCCCAAAGTCATCACCGTATCTTTTGTCAGTGTAGCCGAAGATAATGTCATCCACATAGATTTGGCATACAAACAGTTCACCATCATATGTCTTGTAAAAAGAGTGGGATCTAGTGAACTAGGTTTGAAGCCTTTTCTCTTCACTAAGTCTTTGAGTGTGTCATACCAAGCGCGAGGTGCTTGTTTGAGGCCATACAGTGCCTTGTTGAGCTTGTATACCATGTTAGGATTCTTTGGGTCTTCAAAACCAGGTGGTTGTGCAACATACACTTCTTCTTCAATTTTTCCGTTGAGAAAGGAACTTTTCACATCCATTTGATACAGAAGAATGTTGTTGTGGTTGGCATAGGCAAGCAGTATGTGAATGGCTTCAAGCCTGGCCACAGGAGCAAATGTTTCATCAAAGCCATTCCCTTCAACTTGTGTGTAACCTTGAGCAACGAGACGAGCCTTGTTTCTGACAACTTGACCATGCTCATCTTGTTTGTTGTGATAGATCCATTTGGTACTGATGATATTGTGCTTACGAGGATCTGGACGCTTTACAAGCTCCCACACATTGTTCAGCTCGAACTGTTGAAGCTCCTCTTGCATAGCTTGAATCCATTCAGGTTCCATGAAGGCTTCGTCAACTTTCTTGGGTTCTGATATTGAGACAAATGCAAAGTGCCCACAGAAATTTTCTAGCTGTGTTGCTCTTGAACGAGTGAGGGGACCAGGTGCATTAATGCTATCAATTATCTTCTCAATGTGTACTTCATTTGCAACAGGAGGATGAACTGGACAAAGATTCTGCCCTTGCTGATCATTGTCTTAATCTTCAACATTGGCTTCAGGTTGAGCTGTGTCTTCGGGCTGATTAGGTGCAGAAATGATGATTTCCTCTTCAGCTTTTGCCTCTAAAGGTATGATTTCTCCAGTACCCATTAGCTTGACAGATTCACTTGGTGTAGCTTCGTCTAGCACATTTGGCAAGTTCTCTCTTTGCGAGCCATTACTCTCATCGAAACGCACATCCACAGTTTCAACCACTTTGTAGTGAAAGAGGTTGAAGACTCTGTAGGAGTGTGAATCCTTTCCGTAGCCAAGCATAAATCCTTCATGTGCTTTCGGTGCAAATTTTGAAGTGTGATGCGGATCCTTGATCCAGCACCTAGCACCAAATACTCTGAAATAGCTGACGTTTTCCTTCTTACCAGTCAGGAGCTCATATGATGTCTTCTTTAGGAACTTGTGAAGATAAACACGGTTGATGACATGGCATGCAGTATCAATAGCTGCAGGCCAGAATTTCCTTGGAGTCTTGTACTCATCAAGCATCATCTGTGCCATCTCAATGAGGGTTCTGTTCTTTCGGTCCACAATCCCATTCTACCGAGGTATGTATGGAGCCGAGAACTCATGTGTGATGCCCAATGTATCAAGATAAGTGTCGAGGCCGGTGTTCTTGAATTCAGTGCCCTTATCACTTCGGATGTGCTTGATCTTGATGCCATAGTTGGTCATGGCACGATTGGCGAATCGTCTGAAGACATCCTGCACTTTAGTCTTGTAGAGGATTATGTGCACCCATGTATATCTCGAGTAATCATCAATAATGATGAAGCCATAGAGGCAAAGCAGTGGTAGTAAGGGTAGAATAGTGAGTAGGGCCGAATAAGTCCATGCGAAGCAGCTCGAAGGGACATGTCATTGTCATGATTGTCTTCGAGGGATGCTTGGCCCGAGTCATCTTTCCAGCTTCGCAGGCACCACATAGATGATCCTTCTTGAACCTGATGCCCTCGATGCCTATGACATGCTTCTTCTTCGCGTGAGTGTGTAAGTTCCTCATGCCCGCATGCCCTAGCCTCCGATGCCAAAGCCAGCACTCTAAAGCTTTTGCTAGAATACATAGGCAAATTGTGGTCCTGCTGAGAAATCCTACAATGTACAGATCATCCTTTCGATACCCTTGGAAGACTAGAGATTTGTCAGATTCCATAAGCACGAGGTAACGATATTTTCCAAATATCACAATCATGTTCAAATAACAAAGCATTGAGACAGACATTAAGTTGAAACCAAGGGATTCAACAAGCAACACTTTTTCCATGTGATGATTCTTTGAGATTGCAACTCTACCTAGGCCCAATACCTTGCTTTTACCAGTGTCAGCAAATGTGATGTGACTTTTGTCAGACAGGTGTAGGGTTGAATCCATACGAAGACTTCGATCACCAGTCATGTGGTTAGTGCATCCACTATGCATAATCCACACAGAAGCCTTTGGTGTCATACTGTACAGTGCAGTTTGGGGGATAGGCTTCACCAAGGGAAATATGAAACATAAACATTTGACGAACAAGCATATTATCAAAGTTCAGATCCTTGTTAGGGTAGATAGGATGCTTGTCTAGAAATCTGGGATGAAATACATAGTAAGACCATTCTGACATTTTATCTTGCATCCCACAAGATATTTTAGGTCCCCAGCATAAGCATCAGAAGTCTTTGATTTCTGGCTGGAGACCTTTCCCTGCAAAAGAGAGTTAATTCTTCTTAACCACCCACATCTTCAGGGGTGGCTTAGAAGCAATGAGTCTAAGGGCATCATCTGAGAACTTTGGCTTTCGATCCCTAGCAAATAGTCTTGCAGGAGGTGAATAATACTCATAAGAATAGGTAGAAAAGTTCTTGGTCTTATGAACATAGTGGTTTGATGAAGCATGCTCATATTCATAAGTCTGAGTATGGTTTCCCTACAAAACATTGGCGTTAGGGTGACTCTGATTAGTCCTCTATCCGTATGAAGCCTTTGGACCATGTGAAGCCTTAGGTCTGGGGTTTGTCTTCTTCCCATGTGGTGTCATGATGACATTCATAGGAAGCTTCTGAAGACAACTTTTGGGCACCCAGATCTTCTTCAAAGGTGATCCATTCCTGCAGTTAGTACCAATATACCTGGCAAACACTTCACCATTCCGATTCTTAAACAGTTTATAGTTTGCATCAAAGGATTCATCAATGATAATCGGGTTAGCACAAGTGAAGCCAGACAAGGTAGATGGATCCACTGAAGGACCCTTGGCAGCAACCCATGTGGTTTTGGGGTACTGCTCAGGCTTCCATTATGAACCATCAATGTTCATTTTCCTCTCAAACCCAACACCCTCTTTTCTAGGATTTCGGTCCAGAATCTGTTTCTTGAGGACATCGCGTAGAGTCTGATGCCCTTTAAGGCTTTTGTACATCCCTGTTTCAAGCAATGTCTTCAACCTAGCATTCTCATCAGCAATGGTAGTGGTATCCTCAGAAGAGGGGTTAGTTACCACATCAGCAGTTGAAGATATAGAAATAGTAGCAGTAGTAGAACATTCAGCAATAGAGACGACATTATCATGCTCAAGACATTTTAAACATGGTGGCTCAAAGTATTCCTGAGCGGTACTGATCTATTGAGTGTGAAGTGGCTCGTTCTCCTTTTGAAGATCTTCATGAGACGCTCTCAGGTTCTCAAGTTCTTGCTTCCTTTGAAGATAATCATAGGAAAGCTTCTCATGAGTAGCTGAGAGAGTTTCATGATGACTTTCAAGTTCTTTGTACTTAACATGGAGATTTTTAATGTCTTCAATTAAGGACTGAGTTCGAGTAATTTCCGCGTCCAATGGGTCATCGCTTTTGTCTAGCAACTTATGAATGTGTTCCATAGCATTTTCTTGTTAAGTTGCAATCTTAGCATCTGTTTTGTAGCTATGTATAGATTCACATTGAGAGCCATCTTCACTGGATGTTTGAAAGTAAGCATCTCATGAGTTTACCTTGGCACCACGTGCCATGAAGCAGTATGTAGGAGCAGAGTCATCCTCATCATCAGCATCGGCATTGGCGATGATGTCATTATCTTTGGTGTTGAAGATGGACTTGGCAACATATGCAGAAGCTAGAGCCAGGCTTGCCATGCCTGAGTCGGACTCCTCCTCTGACTCCACCTCCGGCTCCTCAGAAGCATACTCCTCCTCCGAATCCATCACCTTGCCAACAAACGCAAGAGCCTTGCTTGATGAGCTCTTCTTGTATGATGAAGACTTTGAGGATTTCTTCTTCTTCTTGTCATCAGAATCATATTCCTTGCTCTTCTTCTTCTTCTTGGTCTCATTATCCCATTGAGGACACTCTGAGATGCAGTGGACCAAGTTTCTTGCATTTGTGGCATGTTCTTTTCTTGTAGTCACGAGAGGAAGCTTCATCATTTCTTGAGCTAGATCTTGAAGACTTTCTGAAACCTTTCTTCTTGGAAAATTTCTGGAACTTCTTCATGAGCATAGCTAGCTCCTTTCCAATGTGTTTAGGATCCCCATAACTGCAATCAGATTCTTCTTCAGACGAGGACACAACTTTTGCCTTCAAAGCCTGGGTTCGGCCATAGTTGGGGCCATAGATATCTCTCTTCTCAGATAACTAGAACTCATGTGTGTTAAGCCTCTCATGTATGTCAGACGGATTGAGAGTCTTGAAGTCAGGACATTCTTGAATCATCAGGGCCGGGGTGTCGAATGAGTTGTCAAGAGATCTCAGGAGCTTCTTGATGATTTCGTGCTTGGTGATCTCAGTGACGCCAAGTGTGCGAAGCTCATTTGTGATATCAGTGAGGCGATCAAATGTGAGTTGGACATCCTCATTGTCGTTTCTCTTCAATCAGTTGAAGAGGTTCCGAAGAACATCAATCCTTGAACCTCTCTATGTTGAGACGCCTTCGTTGACCTTGGAGAGCCAGTCCCAGACTAGCTTCGCAGTTTCCAGTGCACTCACAAGGCCATACTGTCCTTTGGTCAGATGACCACAGATGATGTTCTTGGCAGTTGAATCCAGTTGAATGAACCTCTTGACATCAGCAGCGGTGACACCTTCACCGACCTTGGGAATGCCATTCTTGATGACATACCAGAGGTAAACGTCAATAGCTTCGAGATGCATACACATCTTTGTTCTTCCAATAGGGGTAATCAGTGCCATCGAAGACTGGGCACACATTGAAGACTTTGATTATCCCTGCGGTCGACATAGCTAAAACTCCAGGTGGTTAAACCGAATCACACAGAACAAGGGAGCACCTCGCTCTGATACCAATTGAAAGTGCTAGTTATCGACTAGAGGCGGTGAATAGGTGATTTTTACGAAAGTCTTCAAAACACGAGGTCTTTGAAGACAAATAGTAGAAATGAGCCTATTGATATGCAGTGGAAGGTAGACTACACTAGATAGGCCATAGTCAATTAAGAAATGAAGTGAAAGCACGAAGACTATCAGTAGCTAGGTAGTATGGATCAGGATGGAAGACAGTATGAAACCAAAAAATTAATAGTCTTCACTCAGTGAAGTCAATCAAGACAGACAGGCAGTCAATGACTTCATGAAGAAAAACTATAAAGTAAAGGAAGTGAAGGATATAACCAGTTGCTTGGTGAAGACAAGGATTTGGTAGACCAGTTCCAGTTGTTGTGACAATTGTACATCTGGTTAGGGAGGCTGAGATTTAACTCAGAAGACCGTGTCTTCACCTTATTCCCCTTGAGCTAAGGACACTCAGTCCTCGCCCAATCACTCTGGTATGTCTTCAAGGTAGACTTCCAAACCTTCACATACTTCGTTCACCAGCAATCCACAATGGCTCTTGGATGCTCAAAACGCGATGCCTAACTGGTTGGAGGATTCATAGTCCATAAGTGTAACAAGTCTTCAGGTCACGCAGGCAAAAAGACTTTAGTGATGCCTAACACTCTTTTCTCTGGGTATTTAGGGCTTTGTCCTCGCAAGGATCTCTCTCTCAAATGCTTCGGAGGTGGGTTGCTCTCAAACAACAAAAGTCATGTGCTAACTCTGAGCAGACACCAATTTATGCTGTAGGGGGTGGGATATTTATAGCCAGGAGGCAACCCGGCCTGATTTGTCTGAAATGACCCTAGGTCACTAAGAAACCAACACATGTTCAACGGCTGGATTTCAAACACATGCGGCAGCTTGACTTGGGCTACAACTAAAGCTGACTCATCCGTCTTTGGATAAGATTTGCTCTCATTGTCTTCGCTCGAAGACATAGGATTTGGTTGAGCATCACTTCAGTCACTCTAGCTTTGTTCACTTGGACCCCACTTAACAGTACGGTGGTTCCTATGACTCAACAAAGAAGAAAAGTAAACTACAAAACAACTATGTCTTTGCGCTCCATAGTCTTCATATGAATGTCTTCTCATGTCAAAATCTTCATCATGAATGTCTTCACGTACCACCATTGTCTTCAATGTTTTCACACATTTTTAGGGGTCATCTCTGGTAGGTAAACCGAATCAATAAGGGACTACTACCTGTGTTATCCTGCAATTCTCACAAACACATTAGTCCCTCAACCAAGTTTGTCGTCAATACTCCAAAACCAACTAGGGGTGGCACTAGATGCACTTACAATAATGAGATGGGTGCTCATGTGTATGTTATAGGGAAGGAATTGTCTAGGTGGTAGTCTTATGATGGTGACCCAATCTTTCGATGAGAGTGAGGATAAGTATCGACTTGGTTGATTTTGACGTTGAAGATCCAGCTATATCATACCCGATGATACAAATTGACAATCGTTACTAAACAAATCTTTGATGGACGATGATCTTGTCGTATGCACAAAATCAACCTGAATAACAAGACGGAGTTCCTCCAAGCAACCGAAGAATCGGCTAGAACTAAGATAATGCAATCGTAATTGCCAGTATGAATTAATTAAGGATAATGGTGCGGTTGCTGGTACTGAACAAAAGGCGGTGGTCCTACACACAACCCGCAAATGCAAATTATAGCGAAAACAAAACAATATGTGCACAACAACGCGAGTTCTGACCTAGAAAAGGGTTGTAGCCTTATTTATATCTATAGACTATATTACTATATATTTTTAGTTGCATAGTTATATCTATATCTATTCCACTCCCTCCATTTGTAATTTACTCCGCACATATATATAGCTTCGACTGCAGCCAAATTTTATAAAGCTTGACTGAATTTGGTGAAAAAAACATGAACATTTACACTAACAAATTTACACGATGTGGAAATAAAAGCAATGATGAATCAAATGATATATATTTGATGGTGTATATGTTAATACTTTTTCCTTTAAATTGTTGAAAGTATAACAAAGTTTGACTTGAGAGAAACCGAAGATGTGGTATATGTATTATACATTCCATATTCATTAATTTTCCGGAGTCAATGCGTGTATTTGCACGTACACGATATAAACCATTGATTGATGTTGATCCAATGGTCCAGGTGGCTGCGATTTGGATCTACTATAAGTAGCCATACACATTCTTCTCAAACGAGCAACATGAGAGTGTGATCGATCCACACAAGAAGCTCTAAATAAGACCTCCAGAGGTTCCACGTGGCTTCATGGGTGCCCCCACATCATATTATTCATACTATGTTGAATGAAATAAAGATAAATCACCCAAAACAAGATCTTTCCATTTTTTGTTACTACGATGTTGTGTCGTGCACATACCTAGTTGTATAGTGGTAGTAGTAGTAGTACAAACTTCATAGTAGGAGTAGTACGGAGTGCTCCTACTCTATCAACGAGTTCCATCTGACACCAAATTTCTTGGCTTCCATGCTACAGCTAGATCTTCCCCTCCTCGTTTCTGTTTTTCAATGCAGTGGGAGGGGTGCAGTTTGTCGATAGTCAATTTGCTCAACTACGGTTCCACATCAAAGTGAAAATACTAGGCAACACGCCTTCCCTAGCTGTGTGGCATGCCGGACGGGCCATGGAGTACTCCTGATTCCCAGGTGTGTGGAGGTGCGACGTGAACGTGGAAGGCCTTTTCCTTTTACTAGAAATGTGCCCGTGCATTGCAACGGATCCAGAGTAGAATAATACTTGTTCACAAATGTCAGTGCAACAAACCCTGGGTCTGTTGCCCAGACTGTGCGCAGGCATGGGAACAAGGATGAACCACCAGCCCAGATCGGAGTGCAAGAACCCCAAGGAGTCGAAGGACCAACATGCAGATTAGAAGGACCAAGATCAAACCAGAGAAGCAGGATATCGTCAAGAGAAAAGCCTCCCTTGCCGGGCAGGCGGGCTCGGCAAGGGGCGAGTCCACCCCCAAAAACAGACGACCAAAGCACCCCGGCAGGGCCTGCCGGGGCTCACTAAGGCAACTCCACCTCACCAACCACTCTGCCATGACCCACGTCGTCGATCAGTGCGGTGTCAAGCCACAACGTGATTAAGTGGTAGCCATTCGCCACATGACAACCATTTTCTACAAGAGAAACCCACAGACGACACCCGTCGTGCGACATGTCAAGCGAGCAGACGCGGAGCTGGCAAGATAGCCCGGCAAGCCTTGTCGGCCAACCAAGGATGTGACATTGAGTGGTGCATTTAATGTGCCATGTCAGCCCACAGAGTTAGGTATGATAGGACTGTTTGCTATCTTATCAGTGCATAATGACTACTTTGCCACTGTGGTAACCGCTTAATCTAAAAAAGGAGGCCCATGGCAACCATAGATAGGGTTAGAAGGTCGGACTACTTACAACCCCATACGCGCGTAGTCGCTGCTGCCCTGAGGCAACCCCTGCCGGGCAAGTGTACTATGCTCCGCCACCGCCTTTCCACCATCAATCCACCAAAGCAGGAGTAGGGTTTTATGCCTCGTGGCGGCCCGAACTTGGGTAAAATTGCCTGTGTGATCTCTGCCGTGCTGCCTCAAGCTAGTCTGCTCTTTGTGCAATGCGTCGTCCCCCTGCCGAACCAACAAGGGGCCTCTTGGTCCCATCGGTGGCCTTGGTTTCCCGCGACATATTTGGTGCGCTAGGTAGGGGCTCGCTTGCACGAAACTGAAGGCGTGTGCAGCGCATCATCTTCATCACCATCTTCATCATCAACGACGCCATCGACTATGGCGCCTAAGAAGAAACCCAGTCCTTCGGCTCACCCATCGACCTCGAAGGCTCCGCCGCCCGCGGCCTCCAACGCTATGGGGGGTGTGGAGACACGCGAGGATGCGGACGCTGCTGGGGACGTGGTCGGACCAGGCGGCACCGTCACCACTTCACCGTGGCCGATGCAGGAACCGGAGGCATCAGAGGAGAGTAGCATCAGCAACACCCCGACGACCATGCTCTAGAAGGTACGAGCGAAAGGGTTACTCCATCTGTGCCCCTTTCCCTCGCCAACGAGCACAGCCGCGGCAACGGCGCGTGGACCGGGGCGAATCGCCGCCCTCCAGCCATTCCCACCACGGGTGCGGTTGTAGCGCGTGCACCTCCGCCGAACAGGTCGACCAAGCTGCTATGCTCGACGGAGCCACAGACCCTCGAACGCCTCCACCGCGCCACATCCAAGCGATCACCTCACAGCGGCAGCGGGTGGGGGCTGTGCTGCCGCCGCTAGCACCATCAGGAGCCAAGCGACGGTGCGATCAACTTCATCATAGCCCATACCAAGTATGGCTTTGGAGGCCATGGCGCGGGCTCAGCTGGACGAGTAGATGGACGAGTGGTGTCCCACCATCCAAAGCCTGTTCGATTTTGTCAAAGCTGGGGGCTCATGCCAGGCTGCCCTTCCATGGCCTCCCCAAGCGACAACAACGGCTCATGCTAGTGGCCGTACGGAAGGCGTCGTCCCCACAGGGCAGTCCCCGCACGGCAGCCAGCGTGAGCACGACAAAATCAAGACCACAACAACGTCTCGATGGCCTCTTATGACCCTCGATCATGTCTAGGCCAATGGTGAGCCCTGGAGGATGGGCAAAGAGGAGACACGCGTGTCGCCATCGAGCAACGCCGTGACGACCTCCGCCGGACCGACTGGTACGACGGCCCTGACGTTGACGAACCCGCGCTCGGCATTGGCGGGTGCCTACCTTTCGAGGTTGGCTTCCCTGCCTTTATTTGCGAGCTTGAAAAAGTCTGTTGGCCGTTCGTTTTCATGTTCAAGCCAGAGATACCCGAGAAGTACGACAGAAGGTTGAACCCGGCATAGTTCCTAAGCATCTACACCATCGTTGTTTAGGCTGCTGGGGGGAAGAGATGAGAAGGTGTTTGCCAACTACTTCCCTTTGGCCCTCAAGTACAATGTGAGGTCTTGGCTGATGAACCTACTAGAGAACTCCATTTCGTCGTGGGCTGACCTGTGCCATGAGTTCATTGGCGCCTTCACTGGTGGCCATCAAGAACCCGACAGGCCCAGCGACTTGCAGCTTCTCCAATGGAAGGAAGGAGAAACCCTCCGTAAGTATTTACAGAGATTCAGCAAAGTTCATAGAAATATCCCAAATATCCATATGGCAGCCGTGATAGCTGCCTTCCAGTCCAATGTGCGCAATTGTCGTATTCGTTCCAAGATGAATGTATGGTTTCCCAAGACTGTGAAGGAGCTTTACAACCTGGTAGATAAGTGTGCTCAGATGGAGGAGGGAAGGAAGTTGCCCGGAGAGGAAGATTGCACCAATATTGATTCAGAGGATGAGGATGAATGAACTAGTCAGAGGAAGAGCAAGAAGTGTAGTAAGAAGCGAAGGGAAAAAGCGGTAATGACTGTTGAAGGATCAGGTACGCCTAGTACTGGTAAGAAGGCCAAAGCTGAGGCCCCCAACACGGAAGCTGTCGTGTGCACTAACTGCCGAGAAGCCGCTGCCGTCGAGAAATCTGGGCAAGGTGATGGGATGTACTGCAAGACTCATCAGACCAAGGGCCACGACCTTCAAGAGTGTTATCAAGTTGAGCATCTTATCAAGAAGTAGAGAGCAGAGTATGCGAAGTGTGATAAGGAAAAAGGTCAGAATGTTGCTGGCGGTAAGGGTCGAGGCTGTGATGTAAATCGCCCCGGCAAACCCTTTCAGAACCAAGGAAAGCCCGCCAAAGGTCAAGAGAAGGACAGCTGTGACGATGAGAGTGATGGAGGAGATGAAGAGGAAACCAGTGAGCATGAGTTTCAGAAGGCCACGAAGGCCCTGTGCATTGACGGAGGTGCATCTATGCACACTTCTCACCGCCAGCTCAAACGGTGGGCACAAGAAGTCAATGTCGTGGAACCAGCGCCAGAGGCCCAAAAGCCTCTCAAATGGTCCCGCACGCCCATCATCTTTGACGAAGAGGACAATCCTAGCCGTACCATGGCGGTAGGATGTTTGCCATTGTTGGTGTCCCGAACAATTCGCAACCTCAAGGTCACAAAGATGCTGGTGGACGGCGGGGCCGGATTGAATCCGATTTCCCCAGCAGTTATCAGTAGACTTCAGATAGGAGAGGAAGAGCTAGAGGTTACCGGCACGTTTCAAGGATTTAATCCTGGCAGGAGCCATCCTAAGGGAAATATCATGCTGCCGGTAACGTTTGGGGGAGAGCTAAACTACCGGACTGAGAGGATTGTGTTTGATGTGGTAGATCTTCCCCTACCGTACAATGGGATTCTTGGACGCCCGGCCCTGGCTAAGTTCATGGCAGCATCCTACTATGCCTACAACACCTTGAAGATGCCTGGGCCACTAGGGGTCATCACCATCCCATCAGATGAGAAGGATGCAATCATTTGCGTGGACAAGATGTGTCGGGACGCGGTCATGGCAGTGGCAGCTCCCGCCAAGGAAAGTAAAGGAAAAAGAGAGATTGTAGTAACTTCGGCAAAGAGTCCGGGAAGCGTGCCCCCACCGAGTGCACGACACCCATTGACGACGTGCCAAAGTGTTCTAACAACAAGAGATCCAAGGTTGCTGCACCCCAAGTAAAGAAGATCCCGGCAGGGCTGGCTGGCGTTGATGGTACTTTCACTATCAGTGCTACCCTTGATGACAAATAGGAAAGCGTGCTCGTTGCCTTCCTACGGGCGAATTATCGATGTGTTTGCATGGTAACCATCTGATATCCCCAGTGTTCCTAGGGAGGTAATCGAGCACCACCTTGTTGTCTGCCCACATGCCCGACCTGTCAAGCAGAAAGTCTGGAAGCAGGCCTTGGAGAGGCAGCAGTTCATTGCAGAAGAGATCGAGAAACTTGAGGCAGTTGGTTTGGTCAGAGGAGCACTGCATCCCACGTGGTTGGCAAATCCAGTGGTAGTCCGGAAGGCAAACGGGAAGTGGAGGCTTTGCATAGATTTCACATATCTCAACAAGGCTTGCCCAAAAGACCCATTTCCCTTGCCGTGTATCGATCAGATTGTGGATTCCACTTCATGTTGTGATTTTCTCTCCTTTCTGGATGCGTATTCTGGGTATCACCAAATCTTCATGTCCAAGGAAGATGAATAGAAGATGTCGTTCATCACTCCTTGTGGTATGTAGTACTTTGTCCACATGTCGTTTGGATTGAAGAGTTTCGGGTCCACTTTTGCAAGGGTAATCCAGATTGGTTTTCAGGCACAGTTACACAGAAACATAGAAGCTTATATGGATGATATTGTGGTCCAGAACAAGGATAAGGCCACCCTTATTCAGGATTTGGAGGAAACATTTGATAATCTGCGTAAGATCAATCTGAAGCTCAACCTGGAGAAGTGTGTGTTTGGTGTTCCCTCCGGCAAGTTGCTTGGGTTCTTCGTATCCCATCGTGGGATCGAAGCCAACCCCACAAGATTAAGGCCATCGAGAAAATCCAAATGCCAAGGACATTTAAGGATGTGAGGCGCCTGACATGATGTGTTTTCGCGCTAAGAAAATTCATCTCCAAGTCTGCTGAGCGCGCCCTGCCGTTCTTCAAGATTTTGAAGAAGGCCGGTCCTATGAAGTGGACTCCAGAAGCAGATGCAGCTTTGCAAGAGGTGAAGGCCTACTTGTCCTCTGTGCCTACCTTGGTTGCTCCCAAGCCCCACACTTGTACGCATTGGTCCTAAAAAAATGGTTTTTAACCCCTTTCCGTGACGGCATTTGGAATCGTCGCCAAGTGAGTGCGGGCGATAGGGGGGTCCTTCCCACACGGCCCAGAAACCATCGGGGATAGGGAGCCTTGATGCATACAATTGTCCCTATATAACCGTTTATGATATCTCGAATATCCCAAACGCTTCATCCTTGCTACTCGTTTGTGCTCGCATTGCCATCACAGTCGGACTTTTGTGGTTTTACATAAAACCAGGCAGATTCTAGGCATGGGAGCTTTCTAGGCAGATTTTAGGCAGATCCCAGGCACGGGAGATTTACGATGCCTAGCACATCACAAACAGTTCATGATTATAAACCGTGTACGATAGGTAGACAATCACACACATTTAGTTTTCCCGCACTGTATGTGATAGTGTCTGACATTACACACGCTTTGCAAACGGCAATTGTGTGCATGCTTGCACACGTTTCCTCTCTGTGAACCATCTCGGATTATGGTGTACATCGCAAACATTTGTGTTTTACCAACCATGTGTGCCGTAATGACCTGCACAACATAATTTCTCCCTAATTTAATTGCTGCTATTTAAAATTGTACCTAATTTAAACTTGAAGGTAGGCTATAGCTTTATTCATATCCATCGGGTTCAAACAACCAATGCATTGTTCGATTCACAGGTACATATGTTTAAGAATTACAGAAGCACTAAAGAAAGAATGATGTACCAAGGTTCTATACTTGTACTATTATAGATGGTAAAGAAAGAGGTGACAGACATTCCAGTTGCCGAACAAGGTGAAGCACAATGGCCCTATTGTGCTCTCCTGGATGCAGAAGGCATGGAGGACTCTAGTCCAACCCCTTGTGATGGCCGGCCGCCAATCATGTAGTTTGAGAGGTAATCTTGAGTAAACTGCTTCAGGATCCACTACAAAAGAAAAAATATTCAGATATTGTCATCTAACACAACTCATTACGAGCAGTAAAAAGAAGGCTACAACGTTCTTACTTACCATCATGCAGTTCACTGTTGTCTTGCATAAAGTGTAAACAAATAATTCGATTGACATCTTTTGACCCATTTTAGTAACAATATTTATCCGTTTCCTCACTTGATGCTGGTTCACGAATATCTCATTCCCCATACGCAGAAAGGGTCGAAGTGTGGATCTTTGGCAATGATATATATACCTAAAAGCACCAAGTTAATATTAGAAGATAAACAACAATTGAAAAATGATGTAGTACAACAATCCATCCATCCCATTATATAAGATTTTATTACATGTATATCTAAACATCATCAGAACATTAAGGTAACATTCTTCCTTGTTGCTATGTAGCCTGGGATTGCATATTTAGTCATTCAGTACAATACCAATTGAAAAACGAAAAGGCATGTTAACTGCAGTATCCTTAACAGCAACCAAATATCATAATTAGTAGTGGTATTGTTGAAACTTTTATAGATGAAATTGAACTGCACGGCAAATAGTTGCACATATAGAGCATTGCATTGTGAAGAACTGAAATAAACAAGTCATAAGGGCATCTCCAGGCGATCCTTAAAAAGTTAAAGGACTAAAACCCTTAGTGGATATATATATATACTCCAGCAATTTTTGGCCTTTTCTAGTCGATCCCCTAAACTTAAGGTTTTAAACTTCAATTTGATCAAGTTCAAAGCAGGTTCAACCGAAAGTAGCATGTATTCAAACATAAACATAGATAGTTTTGCATAACTGAACATAAAACATAAATTTAAACTAAGCTAAACTACTTTTGGTCGAAGTAGAGGTCGAGCCAATCATTCCTCATCATGTATGGTGTGCCGCGAGCCGGGTCCGGGACAATACCGTTGTCGGGGTCGTTGGGGAAGGCACTCCTCCACTCGTCGACGTCGACCTCCTCGTCCTTGGGGCCCACCTTGATGCCCTCCGCACCGTCGTCGCCGCTGCCTTCGACCTCGCCATCAGAGGAGAGCGCGATAACCTCGCCGCCCTTCGTACCGTCGTCCTCGCCGCCTTCGACCTCGTCATCGAAGGAGAGCGTAATAACCTCGCAACCCTCCACGCCGGAAAAGATTGCCCGCTTCGCCTCCACGAGCTCCGAGTGCTGCCGACGGAGCTCTTGCATGTCGGCCTCGTCGGCGGCCTCGGCCTCGAGACGCTCCCACGCCTCGCGGTCCTCCCACTCCATAGTTGAGCTCACCACCCTGGCTCCGACGGAACGAGGTGGACCGGACGTGTGCCAAAGGGGAAATTGAGCCTAGCCGCCGCGCCGTGGTAGCGGACCTGCCAGCGGTCGGACTCCATGGTCGCGAGCTCGGCCGTGTGGAAGCTACCGAGGCACCAGCGGGTGTGGGTCTCTCGATCTGTAATGTCGGCGACCCACATCCCCCACCGCCGTTGCCGGACCCTGAGGTAGGACTTCGTCGGCTACCGGGTCCGGGAGAGGACGGAGAAGTCCTCGAACCGTGTAGGGCCGTGACGGCGGGCGGATCGGGGGACCGGCGATGGTGGATCGGGCCTGCGGAGGACGATAGGGACACCTCGGCGGCCACCTCGCCAATGTCGGGCGAAAAGGCCGCGATAAACCTCTTTTTAGCCATTGGCTACTCAAGCTCCCCGGCACATAGGCAGAGGTTGATGATGGAGGCGCCGGCGATGGCGGCGACCTACCAATAGTCTCGAGGGTTGTGTGTGTCTGTGGGAGCGGAGGTTGTGTTTGAGGAAATACTGCTGCAACAGAAAATTTTACTAGGCGGGAGAAACAAGGCGGTGCTACTGAAAATTTGGATCAAGGGCGAGCAGATATTTTTGAGATTGCGAGGGATGCAGAGGCGGGAGTAAAATGCCAGGGCGGCTGAAAATTTGAATCAAGGGACTGAAGCAGAGCGGGAGTAACAGACATCGCACACGGTCCGCACATACTAATCGTGTGCTATCAAGCATTAAAACCTTCCAGGCGGTAGATATTTTCGAGATTGCGAGGGATGCAGAGGCGGGAGTTTTCAGGGAGCGGGCTAGTGTGCTTGACACGCCGGCTGTGGACTATAGCCGATGCACCTTCTCGTGTAAGCCATAGGCGTACTATACACCGACGGTGCTCCAAGATATTTTGTACTACATCTCACACGGTTGGTGAGAATAAACTGAGTGGGATCTACTTGATTTGAATTACAAAATGGGCTCACAGTAGCAATGGACGGTGTTTGAATTGCTAGACCTTTTATCTGCAGTGAACATGCAGCTGTATGTGTGTCGTAAAAGAATTCGAATTATTCAGGGTTCGTTTGGACATTTCATACATTAAACTGGTTTTCTAGCCATTTTAGGTGCACAATTCAAAATTGAACTACATGCACATGCTCCGGTGCATACAAATTGGTTGAAAAATCAAATCTGTGTCCTTCAATGCATGCTTAGGTCCCATGGAAGAAATGGGAATGAATTTTTCGGGGTTCGTTTAGCCTTTTTCTACATTAACTGGGTTTTCTAGGCATCTTGTGTGCATAATTCAAATTTGGACTACAAGCACATGCTCCAATGCACTAAAGTTGGTTGAAAAATCACATGTGTGTCCTTGGGTGAATTTCTAGGTCCCATGCAAGACATGGGAGTGAATTTGAAACACTAGGGCACTGTTGATTGCCAGTAAAACATTGAGATGCCTAGTTTTAAAATTCTAGTAGATCCAAAACTCGTCTGAAATTCATGAAACTTGGCATGCTATCATGGAGCGGCATCAACATGCCGTGTTAAAAAAAGTTTCCCGTTTGGGGCAGGTTCGGGTATATGCTTCTCACAAACCAGAGCTTCTCACAACAAGCATGATGGTTTCGGTAGGGAACGTCCCACCTTTGGGGATGAAACAATATCCATTGCCTCTTATTGCTTTCAAAAAATTTCTCGTGTCAACATAGAACAACAAGAGTGTTGTATCAATTTTTGGGATTTTTCGGGGTTCGTTTGGAAATTTTTATGCATTAACTAGGTTTTCTTGGCATTTTATGTGTATAATGCGCCAAAGTTGGTTGAAAAATCGCATGTGTGTCCTTGGGTGAATTTCTAGGTCCCATGCAAGAGATTGGAATGAAATTCAAACACCATGGCACTGTTGATTGCCGGCAAAACGTTGAGATGCCTGGTTTTTAAATTCTAGTAAATCCAAAACTCGTCTGAAATTCATGAAACTTGGCATGCTATCATGGAGCGGCATGAACCTGCCATAGTGAAAAATTTGTCCCATTTGGGGCAGGTTCGATTATAAGCTTCTCACAAACCAGAGCTTCTCACAACAAGCATGATGGATTCGATAGGGAACGTACCACCTTTGGTGTCGGGACAATATCCATTGCCTCTTATTGCTTTCAAAGAAATTCTTGTGTCAACATAGAACAACAGGAGTGTTGTGACAATTTTTGGGATTTTCGGGGTTCGTTTGGACATTTTTATGCATTAACTACGTTTTCAATGCATTTATGTGCATAATTCAAATTTGAACTACATGGACATGCTCCAGTGCATATAAATTGGTTGAAAAATTGAATTTGTGTCCTTGGGTGCATGCTTAGGTCCCATGCAACAAATGGTAATGAATTTCAAACACCAGGTCACCGTTGATTGCCGACAAAACATGGAGATGCCTCGTTTTTAAATTCTAGTAAATCCAAAACTCGTCTGAAATTCATGAAACTTGGCATGCTATCATGGAGCGGCATCAACATGCCATGTTAAAAAATGTGTCCCATTTGGGCCAGGTTCGGGTATATGCTTCTCACAAACCAGAGCTTCTCACAACAAGCATGATGGTTTCGGTAGGGAACGTCCCACCTTTGGGGACGAAACGATATCCATTGCCTCTTATTGCTTTCAAAAAATTTCTCATGTCAACATAGAACAACAGGAGTGTTGTGTCAATTTTGGGGATTTTTCGGGGTTCATTTGGACATTTTTAAGCATTAACTGAGTTTTCAATGCATTTATGTGCATAATTCAAATTTGAACTACATGCACATGCTCCATTGCATATAAATTGGTTGAAAAATCAAATCTGTGTCCTTGGGTGCATGCTTAGGTGCCATGCAAGAAATGGGAATGAATTTCAAACACCAGGGCACCGTTGATCGCCGGCAAAACATTGAGATGCCTTGATTTTAAATTCTAGTAAATCCAAAACTCGTCTGAAATTCATGAAACTTGGGCATGCTTTCATGGAGCATCATCAGCATGCCGTGGTAAAATTGTTGTCCCGTTTGGGGCAGGTTTGAGTATATGCTTCTCACAAACCAGAGCTTCTCACAACAAGCATCATGGTTTCGGTGGGAACGTCCCACCTTTGGGGACGAAACGATATCCACTGCCTCTTATTGCTTCCAAAAAATTTCTCGTGTCAACATAGAACAACAGGAGTGTTGTGTCAATTTTTGTGATTTTTTGGGGTTCTTTTGGACATTTTTATGCATTAACTGAGTTTTCAATGCATGTATGTGCATAATTCGAATTTGAACTACATGCACATGCTCCAGTGCATATAAATTGGTCCCGTCCAGCAGCCAAACATGCTGGCTCGTGAGTGAGATCGCCGAGCTGAGCGATGACAATCAGACGATGGACGTGGTTTTCGACCAGGACCCGGCACCACCGTCCAAGCCGGGTCATGCCGTGTTCACCATAGAGCAGGTGCGGCCGCACTTCGATGCCCTAATGGCGGAAGAGCTACCAATGCAGGAGGACCTGTGCTGCAACCTCCGTCTCCTCAACGAGCACCGGCTCGCGGAAGGATGAATCATCGGCGAACAAGCGAACGACAATGCCGTCGTGGACATGTGGCCCTATGATCATGGCTTCCTGAATGAGCAGCGGGCGCTGTATCAGACCATCCGTAGGGCCCGCGGGGCCCTCTCCGTCGTCCTTCGAGTTGTTGCGCTCACCGTGGTGTCACCGTCTTGCGTTGTGAATATGGTCAATGAACATGAGGAATGAGGACATGACTTTAATTGGAGAGGATGACAGTGGATCCCACCAGGGCATAGCCGCGTGTACGCAAGTGCCTCCTTATTAGTATATATACAAGTATAAATATTTTTTCCTTCCTCTCGGTTACCTGACATCATGGTTCCACACCATTGTCAACCTATATAGGCAATAAATGAGAGAACTGCACAAGGAGTGGCCGATAGCTGGGACCCAGCTGCTCGAGCAGTATTTGTGTTTTTGAGGTGTGAGCAGAGTTTCTATTGAGAAATATTTTTGTTGTTGTTCGGAGGAGCAGGGTATCAACTGGGTGGGCTGTGGCCCATCTGGCCCAGGTTATTATTTTATGTCGACCAAATATCCAGCCCCGATATTAATATTTGAATCTGAAAATGGCTAGCCCAGCTATTCTTTTTTTTTTTGCGGAATACCCAACCTAGGTCAACTTGTTATTCTCCGGGCCGCATTAGACTTGACAAGAAAATGGGCTTTAAGAAATAATAAATGGGCTGTAATTAAAAAAATTGGCTGTTAATATAAAAAATGCACCAAAAGGCTACATTTTTTAATTCTTCTAAAAAGGTACATTTTTAAAATGCATTACTTGTTGCGCGTGCAAAATTTCGTTGGATTTTTACCTAATACAAATTTATGTTGAAATTATATTTAATCTAACTCTAAATTTCGGGTTAAAAAATATTTCAGATCCCATCAAAATGTTGGAAATTTTATTGAATTTTTTTGAGTGATTGGCTGAAATTATTAACGAAGTCCTCGCTAGAAAATGGGTGTAATTTTAACAAACAGTAAATTGGCTGAGTAAATTCCATAGAAATAAAAAAATGGGTTGTACATTATAACAAATCACAAATGGGCTATATGTTCTCTGCCACAGTTATGATGGTCACTTGTGGGCCTACGAAGTTGACGCGTACGCAAGGCTTTGTCAACTTATAGTCAACACACGATTCTATTAGCAGTGGCCGTTGGATGTCCATCTAACGGTTGTGATGCTTCTTCAATCTCGGATATTCATGCTTCAGCCGCCCAAACCACCATCGGCAGTACCGCCTGCTATCGACTCCCATATTCGGCAGTGCTACCATGCAGGCCTCACCGGCCCACCCTACTCCCATCGCCGTCCAGGCCATTCCTCTACTCACCAACACCTCCTATTATTCTCCGGTGACAACAGCCTCACACCGCACCTGAACTAGTGAACCCTCGTACTCCCCTCCACGTGGGCATCCACTGTTGTGTCTTCACCGGCTCCAGGTAGTTCCCTTCATAGGCCTTGCCATCATCCACTGCATTGGTTCTCTTAGCGCGGCATGGTCAACTTTGTCAACAAATGACAACCATTGGAAGAGGCATGAACGTGGAGTGGCTGACAGTAGGGATCCGCATGACCCATGGCCGCACGCGAGCAAGTCCCTCCTTATTATGCGAAAACAAATGATTTATCCTCTGACAGGTTTGAGCCACCAGCTACATCTTCGCACGCAGGGAAGTGTTTCCTTTATTATGTGGAAAAAAGTTACCTCTCCCTGACAGCTAGGACCCACCAGCTTTATTACGATCCATTTCACAAAAATATAGATTGTACCAAATATGCTAAATTGTTTTCTTTTTGTTCTAACTTACAAAAGAAGAAATTAAAAAACCCAGAAAACATCTTCGCACGCAAGGAAGTTCCACCTTATTATGAGCAAAAAAATGATTCCACCTGCTTGCTCGGACCCACTAGATTTGGAGGCTGACTTGTGGGCCAACTAAGTTGACGCGTACGGGCTTTTTCAACTTAGTCAAAATGATTCAAGCTGCACTAATCATTGGATGTTAAATCAACGGCCGTGTTGCATCTTCAACCGCTGGTCTTCTTGCTCCAGCCGCCCAAACCAGGCCCACCGTACCGCCTACTCCAGCCTCTCGTTGCCGGCTGTGCTGACGCGCAGGCCTCACGGACCAACCGTACTACGACTGGATAGACCTTCCCTCTACTCACCCACACCCCCGGTTATTCTCCAGCGATGGAGGACTTACACCGCACCCAAACAAGTGACCCCTTGTACTCCCCTCCACGCCGGCATCGACCCTCCTTGTCTTCTCTGGCTCCTCATCATTCCCTTCCTAGGCCTCGTCGTCATCCACCGCCTTGATACTCTCGGCGCCTTGTGGTCAATGAGGTCAACGAACAAGAGCCATCGGAAGTGGACTTTAGGCTGTGAGGCTGACAGCTAGGACCCACCTAGTCGAAGTGTGTCGGATTTCGGGTTCCGGCAGACCCTTGAGGTTCGAACACTGGGGTGCGCATGAAGATCTCTCCCCTACCAATCTACGTCCAATCTCCTCGCGTGATCTAAGCTAGAAACATCGAACAACACAAGGGACACGAGGTTTATACTAGTTCGGGCCACCGTTGTGGTGTAATACCCTACTCCAGTGTGTGGTGTGGTGGATTGCCTCAGGGGCTGATGATGAACAGTACAAGGGAAGAACAGCCTTGCGAGAGGTGTTCTTGAGCTGGTGCGATGAAGTGCTTGGGTGAGTTCAGTCGCCTCTCTCCCTCTGCTAGGGCTCTATCAGATCTTTAGATGTCTAGGTGTGTCCATCTCTTCTCCCTTCTGTCCGATCTCTGGATGTCCCCCCCACTATGTGGTGGCTAGCTCTATTTATAGAGGCCCTGGGCCTCTCCCCAAATAATGACCGGGAAGGGCACCAACAATTGGCCATTTTGAAGGGGAACATCTAGAACAAGTTATCCTGACCAAAGGTGGTCTTCGGCTGCCAAAAGCACTGGTGATGACGCCATCTTGGGCTCCACGGAGACCTCCGTCCTACCGCTCTGCTGGTCTTGGTCTTGTTGCACCGGAATGGCAACCTTTGCCCGATGCCTTGGCCTGTGCTTGCCCCCTTTGCACTAAAGGGGAAACAAGGACACTGCGCAGGCCGGCGCCCGCCTGGTCTCGATCATCATGGCTTGCGTCACAGGATCCTCGCGAGGTACCCCCACCTTGATCTCTCCGCCTCCTCACGAACCTGCCTGATGAGGCTGCCTCTGAGGAAGCTTTCTGTGGTCCGCCCTGCGAGGCTTGGCCCCTCGCAAGGGTATTGAGCTTGAGCTAATGAAGATGGGCCGTGCTGGGCCCCCACTTGAGCCACGCCGCAGGCCGCAGGCAGGCAAGTCTGGGGACCCCCATTCCCAGAACGCCGACAGTAGCCCCCGGGCCCAAGGCGCGCCCGGGCTTGGCCTGGCAGGGAAGCAAAGGGGCAAGCGCGAAGCACCACGGGCCCCAACAGCCTGCGGCCTTTGGCACTGCGTGGCGATTGATTGGACATGGGCGCCTGCGCTTCCCCACGACGCCTCGGCAACCGCCCATCTGACAAAAGAGGTGCCCGGGCCAGACTTACCTGCTTTGTTCTCGTTCGCCTCGCCCCAGATCCCCTTTCTTGCTCTCCTCCTTCTTGCTCCCGAAATCCTCCAGATCTGTCTCAATCCTCCTCATCCGGCACACCATGGCGCCTCGCAAGTCCCCAAACGAGGCCTGGTACTCGCCAACTCTGGATTCCCCAAACCTGCCGAAGAAGAACCTTGCCCTCACGCGCCTGATGACGGTGGTGCAGGGCAGCAAGGGGGCGCCTGTGCTCAAGGCCGGCTCCGACCAGCCTGAAGGCAAGGGGAGCACCTTCTATCCGCTCTTTGTGAGCGCCATCGTTGCCGGTCTGGTGCCTTCTTTCTCTGAGTTCTTCTTTGCTATTCTCCGCCAGTACAACTTGCAGGCTCTGCATCTCCATCCCAACTCTGTTCTTCTCCTGGCAATTTTTGCTTACTACTATGAGGCTCACGTCGGGGTACAGCCCTTGATGGCCATGTTGCGTCACTATTTTTTCCTCCGGGTTTCTGGTGGCCATATCTCCGCATGTGCGAGCTTCATCGCATGCTCCAATTCCAATGCTATCTCGAAGTCTGGGAAGAGAATCGAAGGCTTCCGGAGCAAGTGGGTCATGCTGGACGGCCGGCGCCTCCACCCCCATCTGGTGTTGCCTACGGGGCAGCCCAAGGCTGTCGACGCGTGGTCCCGTGTGGAGCTCGTCGACCCCCGTGTGAAGGCGGTGCTGAAGAGGATGAACGCGGACCTGAGGCCAAGCAACTTGGGGGCGGCGAAGCTGACCAAGGCCACGCTCCTGAGGGAGTTCTTGGAGCATCGGGTGGCTCCACTCCAGGAGCACTCGCTCCCGTTGTGGAGGCTTGGGGAAGCGGCCGCCGCCTTGCGCCTAAGCTCTGAGGCCCTGACCGACAAGAATCTGGTCGCGGCCCTCCATTCTTGGTTGGGGGAGACGTGGCGAAGCCGGTGGGTGCCCCCGTCCCCCTGTTCTTTCGTGACGACTGGGAGCAGGTGGTGAATGCCATGCCCACCTTCAATGGTGAGGGGCTGGTACCCGCGGAAGCTCCCGAGCGTCTTGTGGCGCTGGCGATGGTGAACGTGTCCTCCGACATCTCCAGCGGGAGTGAGGGGGAAGAAGAGGTGGAGTAGGAAGAGTCTGACTCTGAGGCGACTGGTGAGGAGTCGAGGGAGTCTTTCCCTCGGTGCAGGTCCCAGGCCCTCCGCTCCATGCCGGACGACGACGAGTCCGGTGCCAGGCGAGGAGGGGAGGACTCTCCCTTGGTCACAAGGAAGAGCAGGTCGGGGCTGGTTCCCCCAGGGTCTGCTCTGGTCCCTGGGCGGTCTGGGGCCAGCTCCAGCCCTCCTGACGTGCCCTCTGCTTCCGGGCCTCCCGAGGCTGACACCAGCTACAGGCTCTCGGGTTTCAAGTTTGGCCGGAGGTTGCTTGAGTTCGCGAGCGACGACCAATAAGTGCTTGATTCGTGCTTTTCTTGGTTTCTGCCGCCGAGGCTTGACGTCCATATTCTTTGTTAGGCTGGCGCCTATGGCGAAGAGGTTGAGAGGGGCTTCTTCGGCCCAGCTTGGGGTGAGTCCATGTACCGGGGCGGCGCCTTCGTCCGCTGGGGAGGAAGACGGTGAGGCTCGCGCCTCCCCTGCCCGGTCGTCCTCGCGAGGCCGACTGGGACGCGTCGGCGAGGAGTCAGCCCCCGTGGCCCCGCTAACCCTGGAGTCGACTGTGCTCTATGCTGCAGCCGGGGCAGCCAAGGCCCAGGGGGTTCCTTCCTGCCAAGCCGTGATCACGCTGTCATCCTCTTCGCTTGCTCCAACAGTTCCCGCTTCTTTTGTCCCCTCTGCCGCCATCCTGGACCAGGTCGCCAGCGAACTGAGCCAGCTACGGGAGGATCTTCTGAGCACGGACCCTCGCCTAGTCTCCAGGCGCCTGGAGCTAGCTTCTGGCTGGGCCCGTTCCGCTGCCTCCGTCCGAGCAGCGCTGAGCCAGGCCGTGTCGGCCTCCGATGAGGAGAAGCAGGCCGTCAACCAAGCCAAGGCAGCTTGCGATGCTGCCCTGGGCGACGCTGCGGCTGCCAAGGCTCGCTGCGAGGCACTGGAGACCGAGCTCCAAGGCATGCGAGACAAGCTCGCCAAGGAGGTCCACGGTCGCCAGGAGAAGGAGAAGGAGATGAAGGCTCGGGAGGCTGCCGTCAAGGACCGGAACGTCAAGCTTGATGACCGCCACGGCCGATTGGAGACGCTGGAGCGGTCGCTGTAAGCGGAGAGGACCGAGCTAGACGCCAAGGCAAAGGTCCTGGCGGAGGATCGGGTGGCCTTCGCGAAGATGGAGAAGAAGGCTCGTGCCGCGCTGAAGACACTTTATGAGAGCGGCTTGGAGGATCCGTTGGCCGGTGCAAAGGACGGCCCCGCCAATCTGCTTCCCTTCCTGATCCGTGCACTTGAAGATGTCGTAGACGGCCTTGGCCCCACGATCGAGGCTGAGGTGCGTGCTCTGTCTTCTGCGGCACTGACGCATGTCCTTAGCCACGTCTACCTGCGCGACCCCGACGTCGACTTCGGCAGCCTGCTGGAACCCGTGAGCGGCGACCTTGCCACTGCTGCCGCTGAGGCCATGAAAGGACGAGCCGAAGCTTTGCTGGGGAGGTTCCGCGCCTTCAGCATCTTTCCCGGGCGCGGTGCCGCCATCTCTGCGGCCCCGAGAGGCGGATTCGTCCAGCGTGACTCCACCACAGGCAGCAGCGCCACTGGAGAGTGATCCCTTCACGGCTTCTGTCATGTTTTTATTCCTGTAACAAGCACCATGCCTCGCGGAGGCGTTTAAACTTGTGTTTGACATCGTGAAACAATCTATGGCTTGTAATATTTGCTTTGAATTTCCTAGAATTTGCATTTTTCTCCCCTACTTGCTCACGCTCTACGTCGGTAGGGCCTGGCCCCGCGCATACCTCACCCAGCGTTAGCCCCGACCAAAAACCAGGACGGGACTAATGAGCGAGCGGCTACGTGGCAAGTTAGGCTCCTGAGTCGCGATGCTCAAGAGTCCCCCTTGACGCGCAAGAAACAAGTAGGAAAGGGGGAACGAGGAGTGGATTGGTCGTTCTGCGTCGGCAGGGCCCGGCCCCATGCATACCTCACCCAGCGTTAGCCCCGACCGGAAACCAGGACGGGACTAAGGAGTGAGGGGCTATGGGGCAAGTTAGGCTCCTGAGTCGCGATGCTCAAGAGTCCCCCTTGATGTTCAAACGGGTTTCCAAACCTTGGCTCTGCTCGGGGAGGGGCGCGTGACGACCAGGTCCGAGGGACCTGGCTGGGTGGCGTGCGCTCGGGCAAGGCCCGGGAGTAGCCCCCATGTCCAGCCCCCTCGCGTGGCGGTCCCGAGGGGAGGCGTTGCGATGGTGCCGGACACTGAGCTCTGGGCTCCCTGAGGTTGGTACGGCCGTAGGCCGCCCTCAGTTGTTTATCACCAGCGCGGAGCATAGCGCTTCCGTATGTGTACGGGCGTAGCCGCTCCTCGACAGTGTCGTTAGCCAGTGCGGAGCATGGTGCTTCCACTGGTACATGGGAGGGGGCTCCCCTCCGGGAGGAGCCCCCGGGGCGTGTACAGCCCCGCCCTGACACGTGGCCAGCACGGTAGGGCCAGGAGAGGTGTATCTGGGCACTCGTGAGCCAGCGCGGGACTAACGAGGCCCTACCTCGAGGCGGGTTGCGCCTGGCTCTAGGCCTTTATCAATGGTGTGTTCCTACAGGGTGGTTAGAATGCAAATGCTCTACGTCCTCAGGTCCCGGCCCTCGAGCTAGCTCAACCGCCGCTGGTATGACAGGTCGTGATGCCGTGGGTCAAGGCCAGGGGGTGAGGGCTGGAGAGCCAGTAGGAGCCCATGAGTCGCGATTCTCAGGTACCCCATTTTAACGTGCAAGCGCTTTGGATGAAAGCGGAGAAGTCCGCGATGAGCAGCAGGTGACAATTAAGCGCGAAAGAGCAAATTCATTTTAAATAGACGCGAGAAAAGCAAACGCCGCTGGGCCAGGCTCGAGCAGCTCGGGGATGATGCAGCCCGAGGGGCGCCCCCAACAAGGTAAGTAAAGAGCATAAGCAAAACGGATACATGCCGCAGGGATGGACCCACGCGACCTGGGAATGATGCGGCCCTGTGGGCGCTCCCAGCTAAAAACGGAACTTAGAAAGATGTCACCTGGTGCCGTTGAAGACGAAGTGATGCTGAAGAAGTGGGCGATGCGCGATGATGACGTCGACCCTCACGAGCCCCCAGTCCCAGGAGTCTTGGGAGGCTTCGGGGGCATAGGTGGGTTTCCGAGGGCCATCTCCATCTCCGCCAGAACCGCAGAATGCCTGACCTCCTGAGCCTCCAGAATGCTCCTCAGCAGGCGTTGATGAGCGGCGACCGTGTTCGGTAGGCCGAAAGGCATGCAAACGTAGCTGTGAGGTGGACCCTCGCAACGCCCCACGCGGGAAGGCCAGAGGCGCTCCTGAGACACGGCTCGGTTGAGCCCTGGCACGTCGATGCAGATGCGCAGCCCACCATCCTCGCCTGGATGTGGGGCTACGGCGGGCAAGCGGCGGCTGCCGCACATGACTTTCGATTCCTGTAGCTCCTGGGTGTTTCTTGCGATGAACTCTTGAGGGTTTGGTCTTCCTTGCCTTGTACCTTCCTGAGGGAAACGTGTCTGGAAGCACCCCTCCAAGTGGTGCCCGAGTGCCTCCCTCGTGACCTTGGGAAAGTCGGTGGCTCTCCAAGAAAGAGCCCCCGAGGCCTGCCTGAGGAGGGCACTAGGCGCACATTCCTATGCGAGAGAGGGTGGCGCTCCCTGAGTGGGCACAGATCCTGATGCAACACCTCCAGAGGCACCTGCCTCCTTATGGCTTGGGCCAGGCGAAACCTTCTTCTTCTTAAGGGTCGCCTCGGGAAGTCTTCCGTTTCTGGGTCCGGGTCTTTGATTGTTGTGGCTTGGAACGCGTGCTCAAGTGAACACACTGCATCCCTTTCTTCACAGGGGTACGGTGATGACTCCACCTCTTCCTGGCATCTTGAGGACATTGTATCCATGGTGAGTCACTGCCATGAACTTGGCCAGGATTGGGTACCCGAGGATGGCATTGTATGGAAGACGGATGTGGGCGACGTCGAAGTCGATGAGCTCAGTGCGGTAGTTGTTGCACTGCCCGAAGGTGACTGGAAGGCGAACCTGCCCTATTGGAACAGTGGAACCGTCAGCGACTCCTGAGAAGGGCTTGGTCGGATGAAGCTGATCGTACGGCACTTGGAGATTGTCGAACGTCTCGACGGACAGGACACTGAGTCCTGCTCCGCCGTCAATTAGGGTCCTGGTGACCTGCACGTTGCTGATAACTGGGGAGCAAAGCATCAGGAGGACTCCGACCGTTGTCGCGCACATGAGCTGATCCGCTGAGCTGAACATGATAGCGCACGCAGATCACCTAAGAGGGTGCGTGGTCTCAAGCTTGGGGAGGACTGCATTCACCTCGCGAGCAAACTGGTTGAAGATGCGCTATGAGGCTGGGGCCTGTGCTCCACCCAAGATGCAAGCGATTGCACGCGGCTCCTGGAAGCCCCCCGCCCCTCGTCTTGATGTTAGTCTTCGTTCCTCCTTGGCGGTGGCGGCAGAGGAGGAAGGCATGTGTTGCCGCGTGGGCAATCCTCACGAGGCTGATCTCTCCAGCCTCCCTCGTGAGGCTGGTCCTGCCAGCGATCCTCGTGAGGTCGGTCACGCCACCCTTGGCGAGGGCCATGGTCTTCCCATCGTCCGCCACCTCTTCCTCCTCCTCGGCCATAGCCCATGTCTTGCGCTCGGGGCGTCGGCCGACACGTCCATCTCTCACGGCCCTGAGCTCTTGACATTCATTGGTGCTGTGGGTGTGGAGGTCGTGGTACACGCAGTACCGGCTGCCCTTGGATGACTCAGGCTGATCCCTGCCTCGCTTGGTGTCTAGTTCCGCTGCTAGCACGG
This sequence comes from Triticum aestivum, assembly GCF_018294505.1. Taxonomy (NCBI): domain Eukaryota; kingdom Viridiplantae; phylum Streptophyta; class Magnoliopsida; order Poales; family Poaceae; genus Triticum; species Triticum aestivum. The sequence goes on from NC_057812.1 coordinate 429,941,659, forward strand.
CAGCCCCCTTGCGCTTCACATCTCTCGGTGTCAAAATCGGCGAATCTCGGGTAGGGGTTCCCGAACTGTGCGTCTAGGCCGGATGGTAACAAGAGGCAAGGGACACGAAGTTTTACCCAGGTTCGGGCCCTCTCGATGGAGGTAAAACCCTACGTCCTCCTTGATTAATATTGATGATATGGGTAGTACAAGAGTAGATCTACCACGAGATCAGAGAGGCTAAACCCTAAAATCTAGCCTATGGTATGATTGTTGATGTGTATGTTGTCCTACGGACTAAAACCCTCCGGTTTATATAGACACCGAATAGGGTTAGGGTTACATAGAGTCGGTTACAATGGTAGGAGATCTGAACATCCGTATCACAAAGCTTGCCTTCCACGCCAAGGAAAGTCCCTTCCGGACACGGGAAAGAGTCTTGAATCTTGTATCTTCATAGTCCAGGAGTCCGGCTGAAGGTATAGTTTGGCTATCCCAACACCCCCAATCCAGGACTCCCTCAGTAGCCCCTGAACCAGGCTTCAATGACGACGAGCCCGGCGCGCAGATTGTCTTCGGCATTGCAATGCGGGTTCCTCCTCCAAGTACTTCATAGAAGATTTTGAACACAAAGATAGTGTCCGGCTCTGTAAAATAAGTTTCCACATTTTGCCATAGAGAGAATAATATTTACACAAATCTAATCTGCTGACATATTCCATAGTGCGACATCACACCACGGCCAAGCTTTTATTTGAACCGTTTTACTGTCCCATCTTAGCACGTTATGCGAGGCGGTTTCCTTGGCACGTCTTGTTAAAGCAGAGATCGTGTCCCCTTATTCCGGGATTCTCATCAATACGGGCGTGGGTAACCCAACCGCTTCTAGGACTCCTAGATCATAAGCAAGTCCAAACAGACACAGGGAGGACGCTCGATATCCACCCTCTTTATAAAGGGACGAGGCTTTTTATTTTTCCCTCCCATGCTCAATCGTATCCTTCCCCCACCTCAAGCTCAAACGCCCAAAGTTTAGGTCAGGTGTTCCGAACCTTCAATCATGTCCGGATCTAGCCTTCAAGGCCGATGGGTGCCTTCTTCCGTCACGGAAGAAGACGTCAAAAAGTTGAAGGAGGCCAGATATCTGACCGCTGAGATTCTGCATCGGCTGCCTCCCCGGGGGCAGGTCGTCCCTTCCCCCGAACCCAACGAGAGTGTCGTGTTCGTCTCCCACTTCCTCCTAGGTCTAGGCCTTGCATTGGACCCTTTTGTCAGGGGCTTGATGTTTTACTACGGGTTAGATTTCCATGATCTAGCTCCGGACTCCTTTCTTCATATCACGACATTTATTGTTGTGTGTGAGGCCTTCATCCGGGTTACCCCTCACTTTGGCCTATGTCTCAAGAATTTTGAAGTAAAACCGAAGATGATCGAGGGGCAACATGCGGAGTGTGGAGGTGCCTCAATACGCAAGATGACAGGAGCTGCATGGCCCAAAGGTTCCATTCCAGAGGTGTCTGAATTGTGGCAACAGGAGTGGTTCTAGATCACGGCTCCTAGAAGTGCCAAGTGGGCGGCCACCCCTGTCTTCCGCCCGGGTCCTCCACCACAACTGATGTCATGGATTAGCAGAGGATTGAGCTGGGGTCCGACCAAGTACGTGCCTATACTGCAGAGCCGCATTCAAGATCTCTTTAATGGAGATTTCAGTTTGGTTGCGGTAGCACAAGTTATGCTGGTTCGCCAAGTCCAGCCTTGCAAATGCCGGCCTCTTCGCTTGTGGGAGTTTAATCCCGAGGGACCGCGCACCATTCAAAATTTCCTCGGCCTGACGCTCGAGGAGATGTACAAGTCGTTCTTTGGACCTCAAGTGGATTGTCTGGAAATCACCGAGGACGAGGGCCTGAGTAGCAACCGTGCCGCCGAACAGGTAAGGCATCTTCCGGCCGAACGTACTATCTCTCCTTTGTTACGAAGCTATTTCTGAGAGTTCACTTTTTGACCAGGACTGGCTAACAAAGGCGAAGTTGATTCGGTGTTCAGCCCCCCTCCCTGAGGGTTTGGAAAATCCGGTATTGGAGAAGATGCTCCAGACCGCACCCTGCCCGGAGCCTTTAAAGGAAAATACTATGGATGGTAATGCGGGCGGACGCGGGCCCTCAACGCTGCCCATTCTAGCCGAGGGAGTGAGCTTCTCCATGAAGGAAGATGACCAGAAGAGGAAAAGAACTATGCCCGGGGATTCGGAAGACGAAACTTCCAAACGAGGGAAGAAGTCTCCCACAGAGGGTCCTACCTCGGGGGGCTCCGTTGCCGCACAAAGTCCGCGAGGGGATCAATTCTCCCACGAGTCGTAAGTGACCCAAAATACCTTAATAGTACAGATATGTCGTCTTTTCTTCTGAGAAGATAACCGCTGCATGTATCTTTGCAGTTCGGGCCTTAGCCCCTCTCAAATGAGCTCGTCTTCGGGGGATCTTCTTCCAGAGATGATGGAGAGCGAAACGCCCCTCCGGACTCCTCCGCTCCGGAAGCGGGCGACCCTGAAGTGTCGTCGCGGAGGGCATCTCCGAGTCCGGCGAGGCCAGAAGATAATCCTGTCGACCCCCAAAGTTCCCAGTGTCCGGCTCCCGAAGAGAGCAGACAAACGAGTCCAGCACCGTCTAGTGTGCGGTCGGATGTTCTGAGGGAGTTGGTGGGGCGAGGGGCCATCTCAGATGAACATCGTGTGCTGATGAATACGGTGATGGAGAGAATCTCGTCCGCCGAAAGCGGATTGCATAAAGCTTTTATGAGTCAACTGACAGGGTTTGAGGTACGTAAAATAATGTATGATAGTCCTGCACATACTAGGTGTGCCCTGTGTAGATAGTAGCCCCTGAGACTCTGGTTGTCGTCGGAAACGACGACAAACAGAGGATCATATTCCCAGGTAATAACCATACTGCCTCGATGTGCAGGTGATGGAAACTCCGGTGGCTAGCCGGACTAGCGAATTTGCCCATTTAGAACGGCAGTTGGATGCGGCAGACGCTGACATCGAGCTTGTTAACAAAAGGCTTGACGAGGCACAGTGTAAGTGTCATTATCTGGTGAATGTCACATAGGAAGAGTAGCATGATGCCAGTATCTTTAATATGTTGTGACTACAGATGGGGCTGCCAATGTTGAAGCCTTGCGGGCAGAACTTGCCCGAGCCAAGGAACAAGCGAGGTTGGGTAATGCGGCTGCTTTAAAGGCGGCCGAAGATTTGCAAGCCGAGAAGGCCACACATGGTGAGAGCCGAGACAAGATGGCCAAGATGGCCATAGAATTAAAAGCCGCCGCCGACCATTGCCGGGTTCTTGAAAACGAAAACCAGGCGAAGGCATCGGACCTTGAGAAGGCTGCTGCGACAAGAAAGGACCTCCGCTCTGCTATGAGGGCAAAGAAGGAGGAGCTGCGGGAAGCCGAGGATATTGTAGCTGGGAAATCCTTTATGTTACGGAGGAAGTTCAGAGATCCACGGTATGCCCCCTGGATCGGCTGTGGAGCTCGGAGGATGTGTACATGGATTTGGCGGCGAGCGCTGCCGATGCGGCGAAGTACTTCCAGGGTCAGACGGACCATGGAGTGGACCAGCTGTTTTGGAGACAATTCCATACTCCCGAGCATCCATTTTCATTGACTGACCAATTAGCCGAATGGGCCAAACTAAATAGGTTGTCCGGACTCTCTATGAGGTCTGTTGTGGATCAGTTATGGTCGGAAGGGTCCAAACCGAACAGCTATTTCAGCTTGGTGCAGCAGTTACTCAATGTGATGTCGCGCATTGATGCGATGAAGAGGTCGGCGTGCATAGAGGGCGCACGGATGGCCTTTGCCCGTGTCAAAGCATACTGGGCGGAGATGGATGCTACCAATGTTGCAGCGCGGGATTCGGCCATAGGTCGAAAGGCTGATGAGCACTACTTTGAAGAAGTTCTTGAGGGTGCCCATTTGGTAGAGACCCAGTGCTCAAACAATATTATGTTTGAGTGATATGTAATCTCATTGTAAGCGAAATGCTTTTATAGAGTTTTATAAGGCTATTTTTATACTTTTTCCTGAAAGTAATATGATGCCTCCTGAGCGGCCGTTTTTGTATACGTGTGTATAACCTGAAAGATTGCAGTCGTCGGATTCAACCCCCACGCATATAATGCGGAGGTGCTAGCAAAAACACGCGTTCACACTTAACCCAATGTCTTGGTCCTATTAAGGAGGTGATAGCGGAGCGAGCGAGGCAACCAGACTATAATGCTTTAACACTTTCACTTAGCCATAGGAGTTTGACAGTGGGGCTACTAGATAGCCCCTGGTGGCTCCGCACTCTACCGATCTCGGGGTGCGTATATGCCTAGCGGAAAACGGCCGTCGTTAAGGCGGAGGAATTCTAACATTCCGACAGGTCATCGAGTGGTTGACCAGTCTCACGCTATATCATGACAGTCAGTTTTCGGCTTTCTCTACTGAGGTGCTCGTCCGGATGAACCATGGCACAATCGCAGTAGTTCTCCTGGTGCTACCTTAGCCGGTAAAGCGGAACGTAAGGCACCAAAACACAGGAGTCGGACAAACCCAACATTTGACCAAAGACAATGATTCAGAGCTGATGCATATAGGGCCAAACTCGCGATGCCGAACACTCCCTAAGGTATTAGGTCTTTGTGGTATAAACCGGGCCTGAATAATGGCCTTTGTAAGAAGCCCCTTGTGTCCAGGTACGTGCATTGTTCTGGCGTGGCCACATGCCAAGACGTCAGCATCCTTCACAACGGTGGATATGTATCAACAAGAGACAGTAAAAAAGGTTTACGCAGGGTCTTAATCTAAAAAGAATCCTTTGAGTGGGTCCCTGCTGCACGTCTGCGCTTGTGTCTCCGTTGTGCCGTATCCTGGATGGGTGTAGAACAATGATCGTGTGTAAAAGAGAGGAAGTTAAGTGAAAGAGTTGTCATGCAAAAAGATAGTTTTTAAAGAAACCATGTATAATTGAAGATGATAAGAAATTGTCACTTGTCTGCGCGCGTTGAGCCCCTTGTATTGACGAATAGGGGTGTGATCACTTATTCGGTGTAAATAGCGGCGCCGGACTCGATCGCTGGTCCGGACGTCTTTAATGTTCGGCTACCAAGGCAGCCTCACTCTCTTCGGCGCGTAGAGAACACTTGATGTCTCCATGCACTGTAATGATGCCACGTGGACTGGGCATCTTGAGTGTGAGGGAGGCGTAGTGTGGTATTGCATTAAAGCGAGCAAAAGCTTCGCGTCCTAGCAGTGCTTGATAGCCACTTTGAAACGGAGCGATGTGGAAAGTTAAATGCTCACGACGGAAGTTATCGGGGGAGCCGAATATAACTTGTAGTAGGAGGGAGCCCGTACAATGATCCCCCGGGCCTGCGTTACTCCTTTAAAGGTCGTATTGCTATGGCGAATTTGTGTTGGGTCTAACCCCATCCCGCGGATTGTATCCTTGTATATTAGGTTTAGGCTGCTGCCGCCGTCCATCAAGACTCGTGTGAAGTGATATCCGCCGATTACTGGGTCTAATACCAAGGCAGCCCATCCTGCGTGTCGGATACTTGCTGAGTAATCACGACGGTCAAAAGTGATCGGTTGAGACGACCATTAGCAGGACTTTGAGGTGACAGGCACTTGGGTATATTTTCCTGGGGGTGCCGTATTGTTTTTTCCCTTGATCATGTGTAGTACGTTTACTGTTTTGACTTCTGGTGGGAATTTCTTTTGTTCCCCCGTGTCTTGCTTGGGGGGCTCGTCCTCATCTTCACTTGGTGTGTCCTCCCTCTTGTGTACGGTGTTGAGCTTGCCGAACTGCTTGAAGACCCAACATTCTCTGTGGGTATGATTAGCAGGTTTACCCGGGGTACTGTGGATCTGACATACTTGGTCCAAAATTTTGTTGAGGCTGAACAGTTCATCCTTGGTGCCTTTAGTGGGCGGCATTTGACCTGGCCGAGAGCTTTTGAATCTGGCATTTACTACCGTGCCCTTCGTGCTGTCTTCTTTATTCCGGCATTTGTTATTGCTGTTGCGCCGTGATTTCCCATTTCCATCTCTAATTTCTGATGTACTGGGGTCGCTGGTGCTGCATATGGCTAGCCAGCTGTCCTCACCCGCGCAAAAGCGGGTCATGAGGTTTGTTAATGCGGCCATCGTTCTCGGCTTATTTTGACTAAGGTGTCTGGCGAGCCATTCGTCACGGACGCTATGCTTGAAAGTCGCTAAGGCTTCGGCGTCCGGACAGTCGACAATCTGGTTCTTTTTAGTAAGAAACCTATTCCAAAGCTTTCGGGCTGACTCTCCGTGCTGCTGAGTTATGTGACTCAGATCATCCGCATCCGGAGGTCGGACATAAGTCCCTTGAAAATTTTCCCGAAAGGCGTCTTCGAGCTCTTCCCAACTTCCAATGGAGCTTTCGGGGAGGCCTTTGAGCCAGTGACGAGCTGGCCCTTTGAGCTTGAGGGGTAAATATTTGATGGCGTGGAGATCATCTCCTCGAGCCATATGGATATGAAGGATATAGTCCTCAATCCAAACCCCGGGGTCTGTTGTTCCGTCGTATGCCTCTATGTTTACGGGTTTGAATCCCTCTGGAAATTCATGGTCCAGCACCTCGTCGGTGAAACATAGAGGGTGTGCGGCACCCCTGTAGCTGGGTGTACCGTGTTGTTCGGATATTTGTTGTGTTGCATTGTATGCTGGGGGGCGCTTGCATGGTCCATAGATGGATCTTGTTGCGCCTTCCTTTGGGTGCGAACCCTCACCTAGGTCGCATGTTGTATTGTGAGCAGCGTTGTATGCCGCTCTGTGTTGGTAGAGGGGTCGTCTATCCGACCAGGTGGCTGCTTTGATATTTGGTTGTGGGAGGTCTGCGGCCTCCTCATCGAATTCGGGTAGCAGCTTCCGCTTTGGGCAGCTCTTGGAGGGGCGATTGTCGCCGTACCTTGCTGCAGTGTTGAGTATTTTTCTCCATCTGAATTCGAGTGTGTCTTGCGAGGCCTTGAGACTTCGCTTATGCTTTTTGAGGCTCCTCGCGGTGGCAACAAGCCTTTTAAGGGTGTTCTGCTGCTCCGGGTGCCTGTCCGGCGTTATGTCGTCCGGACCATTATCCTTGATAGGGTTTATTTGTTTGGTTTGATTATCCGGATTGCCGTTGTCTGGCAGCGGTTCTCCCTGCTCCAGCGCTGGGTCTGTGTGATCGCTATTTCTGTCGAGGCGGGATTTGGGGCGACGCTTGCGTCGCCGCTTTGACTGCTTTTCGAGGGAACAATCCTTCGGTGTGTCCTTCCGCTCTTCGTCGTCATCTTTTGGTGCGTCCACCATGTATACGTCGTATGACGAGGTGGCGTTCCAGGGCTCAATAGGTGCTGGTTCTTCATCGTCTCCTTCATCGGCGTCCATACCGTCAATGTCGAAGTCGAGCATGTCGGATAAGTCGTCGACAGTGGCTATGAAGTGGGTTGTGGGTGGGTTTTGAATTTCCTCATCATCCGTACCCCAACCTTGCTGACCGTAGTCCGGCCAGGGCTCTCCTGATAAAGAGAGATACTTCAGCGACTTCAGGATATCGTCGAAAGGCGAGTGCTGAAAGATGTCTTCGGCAGTGAACTCCATGATCGGCGCCCAATCGGATTCGACTGGCAGGGGCGTGGAGGGTTCGGAGTCCGGAGAGGAGTCCGACTCCTTGGAGTCACGAGCCTCGCAGAGTACGGGGCTGGTGTTCGGCTCAATCGCCGTTTGGATCGCAGCCCTCGAGGTGGCGTCCAACCGCCCATCCTCGATCGGCGCAGTCGGCTCCGAACTAAGGGTCGGAGCCGATGCGGGTGCGTCCTCCAGGGCACTGTTCGGCGGCAGAGCTAGGTCATGCCCTTTGTGACAGTGCGGTGCGCTCGGCAGTGGTTCGAATCCGTCAAAGATCAAGTCCTCGCGGATCAGCCGTGTAGTTTAAACTTCCAAATCTGACCGAACGGCTAGATGGCCAAGTGAATTGGCCCGCAGTGCGAAGCCACCAAAGACGAAGATCTATCCGGGGAGGAAGGTCTCACCCTGGACTGCATCGCCATTGATGATCGTAGGAGCTATCGGGCCTGACGGCGAGGGCACAGAGGAACTCTCAATGAAAGCACCAATGTCGGTGTCAAAACTGGCGGATATCGGGTAGGGGGTCCCGAACTATGCGTCTAGGCCGGATGGTAACAGGAGGCAAGGGACACGGAGTTTTACCCAGGTTCGGGCCCTCTCGATGGAGGTAAAACCCTACGTCCTGCTTGATTAATATTGATGATATGAGTAGTACAAGAGTAGATCTACCACGAGATCAGAGAGGCTAAACCCTAGAAGCTAGCGTATGGTATGATTGTTGATGTGTATGTTGTCCTATGGACTAAAACCCTCCAGTTTATATAGACACCGGATAGGGCTAGGGTTACATAGAGTCGGTTACAATGGTAGGACATCTGAACATCCGTATCGCCAAGCTTGCCTTCCACGCCAAGGAAAGTCCCTTCCGGACATGGGACGGAGTCTTCAATCTTGTATCCTCATAGTCAAGGAGTCCGCCTGAAGGTATAGTTCGGCTATCCGAACACCCCCTAATCCAGGACTCCCTCAACGTCCTTGGCCTTGGGCTTCTTCTCTTCTGGGTTGGCAGCCGGGAGTTCGAGGAGGGAAAGGTACCCTTCCTCAGCCCTGGCGCACTTGGTCGCCAAGTTGAACAGCTCCAGGGATGTGCATAGGTCTTCATGGATTGCTAGCTCCTCCTTCATCTTGATGTCGCGTACGCCATGGGAGAAGGCCGAGATGATGGCTTCTTCAGTCACCTTGGGGATCTTGAGGCGAGCGTTGTTGAAGCGCTGGATGTATTTCTGCAGGGTTTCCCCTTGCTGCTGCTTGATGCGGCGCAGATCGCTCACGGCCGAGGGCCAGTCGTGAGTGCCATGGAAGTTGGCGATGAAGCGAGTGCGCATCTCGTCCCAGGAGGAGATCGTGCCAGGAGCCAGGTTCAGAAGCCAGGTGCGGGCCCCGTCCTTGAGTGCCATGGGAAACCAGTTCGCCATGACCCTTTTGTCTCCATTGGCGGCTTCGATGCATAGCTCGTAGAGCTGTAGGAACTCCACGGGGTCCGTCGTGCCATCGTAGCGAGGGGGCAGGTCAGGCTTGAACTTGCCTGGCCATGCGACGCCCTGTAGCTCGGGGGTGAGGGCACGACAGCCTGCTGTGGCCACCGACGCCTTTTGCTGGTGCTGGGCTTGTTCCTGGGGATTACCGCGCGCCGCCGCTTGGAGGTAGCGCGGGGTCTTGGCGTGGAGGTGCAGGGACGCGATCTTGGCGTGCCGGCGCTGGAAGCGCGCGAGCACCTTCTTGGGGACAAGGGATCTCTTGGCAGCTCCTTTCTTGCTGCGCAGGTGCCGGACGCAGAGGGTCTCGCCCTGGGGCTGCGCGCCTTGGAGCCAGGGCGCCTTCTTGGGAGGAGGTGGTGGACTCACCTCATGATCCTCGCCTCTTGTGCGGAATGGTGGGCGAGGCAGCGAGTGGGATGGCAAGGGGGAGCCCCCCGCGGCGCTGACGAGAACGGTGATGCGGGTGAGCCAGTCCTCGTAGAGGTCGTCGATTTGGCGGTAGTGCAAGAGCTCTCTTGCCAGGAGCAGCGCGGCGTGCGCGTCCACGGGGGCGCGACGGGCGTGGGACGACGAAGCGACTGGAGTCAACGACGGTGTGGCGGTGCGACCCTCCCGTTGTACCGATGGATGCTAGGACGAGGCCTGCTGCTCGTTCCCCGCCGGGGCGTTGGCGGCGTTGGCGGCAGGCGACGGGGAACGACGAGGGCGTCCGCCGACAGGCGCCGTCTAGGCGACGCGGGTGGCGAGAGCAGCTCAGCGCTCGGCGCGAGCCCGACGAGCGTCAGCCATGGACACGACAGAAGATCGCACGCGAACATCGGAAGAAAGATTCCGGCGCACCCCTACCTGGCGCGCCAAATGTTGGATTTTGGGTTCTGGCAGACCCTTGAGGTTCGAACACTGGGTGCGCGCGGAGATCTCTCCCCTACCGATCTACGTCCAATCTCCTCGTGTGATCTAAGCTGGAAACAACGAACAACACAAGGGACACGAGGTTTATACTGGTTCGGGCCACCATTGTGGTGTAATACCCTACTCTAGTGTGTGGTGTGGTGGATTGCCTCAGGGGCTGCTGATGAACAGTACAAGGGAAGAACATCCTTGTGAGAGGTGTTCTTTAGCTGGTGCGATGAACTGCTTGGGTGAGTTCAGTCGCCTCTCTCCCTCTGCTAGGGCTCTATCAGATCTCTAGATGTCTAGGTGTGTACATCTCTTCTCCCTTCTGTCCGATCTCTGGATGTCCCCCCCACTCTGTGGTGGCTAGCTCTATTTATAGAGGTCCTGGGCCTCTCCCCAAATAATGAGCGGGAAGGGCACCAACAATTGGCCATTTTGAAGGGGAACATCTAGTACAAGTTATCCTGACCAAAGGTGGTCTTCGGCTGCCAAAAGCACTGGTGATGACGCCGTCTTGGGCTCCAGGGTGACCTCCTCCTGCCGCTATGCTAGTCTTGGTCTCATTGCATCGAAATGGCAACCTTTGCCTGATGCCTTGGCCTATGCTTGCCCCCTTTGCAAAAAAGGGGAAACAAGGACACTACGCAGGCCGGCGCCCGCCTGGTCTCGATCGTCATGGCTTGCGTCACGGGCTCCTCGCGAGGTACGCCTGCCTTGATCTCTCCACCTCCTCGCCAGCCTGCCTGATGAGGCTGCCTCTGAGGAAGCTTTCTGTCGTCCGCCCCGCGAGGCTTGGCCCCTCGGGAGGGTCTTGAGCTTGAACTGATGAAGATGGGCCACGCTGGGCCCCCACTTGATCCATGCCGCTAGCCGCAGGCAGGCAAGTCTGGGGACCCCCGTTCCCAGAACACCAACAAAGTGTACGTAGTGTTTTCGCGAACGTGTACATACATACTGGTCGATCGGTCTCTCTGCAACGATGAACCGTGGCTGAGCAAGCAGCGGTGATACGTCTCCGACGTACCTATAATTTTTGATTGTTCCATGTTGTTATATTATCATTATTGGATGTTTTATAGTCATTTATATCATTTTTTTGTACTAACCTATCGACATAGTGTCCAGTGCCGGTTGTTGTTTTCTGCATGTTTTTTACATCGTAGGAAATCAATACTAAACGGAGTCCAAACGCAGCGAAACTTTTTGTGCATTTTTTTGGACCAGAAGACATCCAATGGGCCGGAGAAGCGCCTTGGGGGTGCTCCGATGGGAGCACAACCCACTAGGGCGTGCCTGGAGGTGCAGGTGCGCCCTAGTGGGTTGTGCCCACCTTGGGTGCCTCCCAAACCGACTTTTTGCTCCATAAATACACCAATATTCCAAACCCTAGGGGACTTGACAAAAATCAATTCCAGCCGCCGCAAGTTCCAGAAACACCAGATCCAATCTAGACACCATCATGGAGGGGTTCATTAATTCCATTGGTGCCTCTCCGATGATCCGTGAGTACCTCTTTGTAGACTGTCAGGATTCTGGGAACGGGGGTCCCCAGACATGCTTGCCTGCGGCCCATGGCGTGGCTGGGCTGGAAGGTCTGTATGGCCCATCTTCATCGACAAGGCATTCAAGACCCTCGCGAGGGGCCAAGCCTCGCGAGGCGGACGATGCAAGACCTCCTCAGGAGCGGCCTCGCCAAGCAGGCTCGCGAGGGGCGAAGAGATCAAGGCAGGGCAAACCTCGCGAGGTCCTCGTGACGAGAGCCATGACGATCTAGGCCAGGCGGGCGCCAGGCGGGCGCCAGCGTGCGCAGTGTCCTTGCTTCCTCTTTGGTGCCAAGGGGGCAAGCGCAGGCGCGGAGTACCGAGGCATCAAGCAAAGGTTTCCATATTGGTTCAACGAGACCAAGACCAGAAGGGCGGCAAGACAAAGGTCACCATGGAGCCCAGGATGGCGTTGCCACCAGAGCCTTTGGCAGCCGAAGACCGCTTTTGTTCGAATAAGCTGTACTAGCTGTCCCCTTTCAAATTGGCCGTTGTTGGTTCCCTTCCCGCTCAATATTTCGGGAGAGGACCAGGGCCTATATAAGTAGAACTAGCTACCACAGTAGGGGGGATCGACCTCATCACGAATCGAGAACGGATCCAAGATCATCTTACCCACACAAGTTCACCAAGCACAAGAACACCTCAACCTCAGGAGGTTGTTCTTACCCTTGTACTTTTCGTCATCATCCCAAGAGGCAATCCACCACCACCACACTGGAGTAGGGTATTACACCACAACGGTGGCCCGAACTAGTATAAATCTTGTGTCTTTCTGTGTTATGAGATCGTCGAGTTCGCCCACAAGATCTTAGAGAGCCAGGGCGTGGATCGATAGGGAGAAAACCTTCGCGCGCACCCCAGTGTTTGAACCTTGAGGGTTTTGCCGGAACCCGTGATCCGACATTTGGCGCACCAAGTAGGGGTGTTCCGGAGTATCTTCCCCACCAATCGACTCGCCGACGCTCTGTGGCCCCGATGTCCGGTGACCCAAGGGCCGACTCCGACTGATGGGCAGCTTGGCCAGCCCAGGCGGCGCCACCTGCCCATGAAGACCACAACCCCGCACTCCAGGCGGTGCGAGCACCGCCTAACGCTACGGGGCGTGGGCGGCGCGGCCAGGCATCATCCACCCTCACTACACGACAAGCGCGAGCCGCTGCAAGGGCCGCAAGCCATGCCACAGCAACAGCACCACAGACTCGGTGGGAGCAGGCAAACATGTGGGCCGTGCTCACCATGGCGCGGGAGTTGCTGCGGTGCCGGCTGATGGAGAGCGTCCGCAACACACTGCTGGAATGTGTCGCTGAGCTACTAGATGCGGCGGCATCAGGAGCGCCGCCTTTCTGCTATCTACTCCCTTCCCGAGCCGCTACTGGACCTCACGACGGGACTCGCCGCAACCGCGCGCCCTCGGGTGCGCCTGGGGGCTTCATGGACACCAGGACGGTCGGCGGCGCCGGGGGCCCTATTGCCCCTGCGCCGCCTCTGATGAGCATGGGCACGAGCGTTTCCCCCCATGGCCCCAGCGAGGCGGCGCGCTATCATCCTCAGGACGCCGCGCTGGGTTGGGCAAGGTGGAGTGTGGGGCACTACGGCGAGGTGTTTGGGGTGACAGCCTTGGAATCCTATATGCCCCGTATGATGGACCAGGAGTACACGCCGGAGGACGACCCTGGCTCATTTCTCGGGCCAGGTTGGGAGGGGGAGGCATTAGGAGCTGAAGCCTTCCAGGAGTCGCCGGGGAGCCCCGCTAGCCGCGCTGTCGACTACAGATACATGGTACCCCTAATCCCTCAAGAGCAAGCTTACACTAACCATGGGTCACAGGAGAATCAGGTCACCACAGCGGCCAGCGGCCCCATCTTGGCGACCTCCTTCCCGCCAGGAGGATCACACTAGGGGCAGCAGGAGAGAAGACGGGAGCCAGATCCCTCGACGCGTCGCACAGAGCAAGGTCCCCCCCGGAGGTAGGCCCTCCTCCGGGGTGGCGACGACGACCTTTCCCCCGGCAGAGGACCCATGGTCGCCAAGGGCGCCGCTAGCGTCCCCTTTCCCCCTTTGTGTCGTCTCGGTTGCCGGTCGGCTCAAAGGTGGTCGAGAGCGGCGCAAGGCGGGGCCCTCGCCTGGCGATATGAAGCAAGGCCGGTACCTGTGAAGAAGGCCCAGTGCCTGTGAAGATCACCGCCCGTGACACTCTCACGTAATAATGAGTGGGGCTGTACACGCCCCGGAGTCTCCGAAGAGCCGCCCTCGGGCCTCGGGGGATCCCTCCCATGCCCAGTGGTAGCACTTAGCTCCGCGTTGGTGAGAAGACGTCGAAGACTAGACTAGGTGCCGGATGTGGCCATTTTCTTTGGATCTCTTTTCTCTAACCCTGCCTTCTAGATTTGGATTTAAGTTGAAGTTGAATTTTCATTTGATGCGCGCGGGGTGATGCCTTTTCTTGCTCGAGCTATTTCTCGCAGTCTTGTTCTCGCCTTATTTCGGAGTTCGCACCAGTCGCTATCCTCTCGCGGGCCCCTCGCGAGCCGGGCTGGGCATGAAGCACATGACCCACGCGCGCACCAAGCCATGGCTGGCGCTTGCTTATCACGCGGCCCCCACGGGCGTGTCGACGAACTCATCAGGAGCTCCTCAAAAACCCGCAATCTCTCGGGCCGGTTTGGGCTCGTCCAAGCTAAGGTAAACCGCAACAACGACCTTGCCCTGGCATGCGTAAGCTCATGAAGACGCGTACCCAATTTTGCACGAAAGGATAAAAGTTGCGATTGTTTACATCAGGCCCCCCTCTCAAAATGCTCTTACAACCTTCCGGGGCCACGCCCATGTTTTTATAGGGTAAAAACAGGGATAATAGGAATCAGCCAGATACGTCGCTCACCGCGTCCCCCATGTCATCTTCAGACGCGCCGCTAGCATCCCTGTCACCATCGTTGGCATTGCCTCCACCTTCGCCGGCACCGACGTCGCCGTCATCAACCACATTGCCTTCGTCCGCCGCAACCACTACCCCGTCATCGTCAGAAGCGAAGGCCCTGACCAGCGCATCCACATGGTCTTCAACCCATCGTGCCAAGTCGCCCCGGATGGCTTCTGGCACGAGAGCAATGGTGGCATTAAAATCGAAGTTGAGATCAATGTTCTGGAGGTGGCTGAAGACACGGGAGAATGCGCTCCCAAGCAGACTGCGACTTCTCTCTTCCACAAGCTGGTGAGCCCTATTTGACTGGGCTTCCAGGTGCGTCACCACATTGGTGAAGAAGTTCAGGTAACTGGCGTAGTCATTCGAGTGGGGGCGGTGCATTCTCGTCACAGATAAAGCCTAGGGTGGTATTAGCCCTATTCCGAAGGCCCTGAAGCATGGGGGAGTGCTCGCGCTCCAACGTCCGCCATTGAAGCACTTCCTCCCTATTTTGCCGCGCGACGGCCACGGCGTCATCAACCCGCTACCGAAGAGAAAGCACCTCGGCACGGGCGGAGGCCAAGTGCGCCTGCACCGTGACCAAGGTGGCAGCCATGGCCTCCTCACACCTCCCCGCCTCATCTAACCTGGGCCTGAGAGCGGCGGTCCTGTCCGTTGCCTCGGTTTTCGCAAGCTTCAGCTTCAGGTCATGCCGACCTTCAAGATCCGCGCGAAGCTCGGCCACCCGGCGGTCGACTTCCTCCTGGACCTTGGCCTCGCGAGCCCCGACGGTGTCTTCCGCTTGGGCAACTTGACGCTCTCTCATCTCTAGTTGCTCAAGCTCGAGGCTATGCTCCACGGCTTCCAGAGTCAACGCCTCCTCGCGCTTCCAGACCTCCTCTTCCTCGGCAGGCGTCCCCCTCAGTGACGCGAGGGCAGCTTTGCGCGCCTCCACTTGCTGCTTGAGGGACGCACTCCAGGCATGGAGCTCCCACGCGCGCTTCTCCGCAGCCTCGCGACGGCGGTCAGCCTCACGAGCCTCCTCTAGAGCTCGGGAGCAGGCCTCACGGGAGGCCGCAAGGGAGGCCTCAGCCTTCATGTTATCTAGCTCGCGCTGGTGACGCCCGAGGTTGATGGCCACTTTTAGCCTGTGCCACTCCTCCGCCAACCGAAGACCCTCGGCCTCAAGGCGTGCGTCGACACCCTCAAGTTCTTCGCCGAGTTGGTTCATCACGTTGATCGCCTCCTGGAAGAGCTCATGACGAACGACGCTCCGCCCGCGCTCGAACTCGAGCACACGGCCCATCTCGCCCTCTGCTAGGGGGGTTGTGGACGGCGCCCGGCGCGGCGCACCCCTTCTCAGCAGGGGGCAGGGGGCGGGTGCGGCCCCGGGCGCCAGCCGGCCCTCGCGAGGGGCCCAAACCGAACAAGGCCCGCTGCTTGAAGAATACCCCATGGTCGAGGCCAGCTAGCTACCGATCGTGACCAGGGGAGGAGCCCTTGGCACGCCTGCTACGCTCCGACCAAAACCGCGAAGAAAGGACGACGAAGGTCCAAGCTCGGGGCGCCTTGATGATGGACCAACTCCCACGCTGACCCCACGCCGTGGGCAGCGCCCGAGCCTGCAGCGCTGGATCTTGGCGGGTGCGACGGGACGAGAGTGAGCTTCTTCTCAAGAGATTTCACGGCCTTGGCAGAAGGGGTCCTGAGGGGATAATCGTCAGGAAAGGAAGGTGGCACACAGAAGATCACCAAGATAAGGTACTTACTCATCGATGATCCTTTCATCGCTTCAATGGCCCGAAGATACCGCTGCCGCTCGGAGATCCTTTCCTCTTGCGGAGCTCCTGGAAGTCCACACAAAGCCGACCGAAGCGCTGAACATGGCGGCCAGTACGGGGTGTAGCCGGAGAAGTGCTCGAGAGAACAACTTCAGGAGTGCCTGGCTACGGAGAACAGTCGGGCGTCGTCTCACCGCGACTTCCCGAGGCCTCCGGAGTTTCAGCCTCGAGAGCCGCGTGCTGCATCGCCTCAGCGGCCGATGTCCCAGAATCACGGGGTCCTGAGGACGACGCCCCAGGAGCCCCAGGCGGCGTCCGCACATCAGCACTTGTGCCGCCAGCCTCTGATGGCGCTCGTCCCCCTACACCCACATTCGGAATGGGCTCGGTGCCAGCGACGAAGAGGGTAACCACACTAGCAACGTTCTCGCAGGACCCCACCAGGCCGTACGACCGCAGCCCCCACTCGTCAAAGGGAGGCATGCCCCTTGCGAGCAGACAGTTCTTCCTAGGCAAGTAGTCTGGCGAAGGGACACCTGTCAGGACCTTGAGCACCATTTGCTGTGTCCCCAAGGGGGAGCCTAGACTCCTGAAACCTCATATGGTCCTAGCTGCCGAGCAAGGTCCACATAGGGTGAGAATGGCGCTGAAGCGGAGCAACCCGGTGCTTGATGAACTCCTTCACCACCATCGGTGCGGTCACGCCGCGGTCCTTCAGCATCCTTAGCCTGAGCCATATGGGGACAAGACGGGGGCTCGTGAGCCTCTTGTGGCCCCAGCCAGATTGGGAAATGGCAGGCATTGATGGGGCGTGGAGCAGAGGGCTGAGCACACCGGCGTCGACAAATACCCACCGTGTCTGAAACTCGCTCATGGATGGAGGAAGCTCGAAGTTAATCCCCATGCCCGCCATCGCGGCCACGTCCTGGAAGCTCACGCACCCCGAGCTTTGCCGGGGATCAGTCAAATGCAATGAGAAGAAATGGCAGAGAAGGGCCACAGAAGGAGCGATGCCCACCATGGCTTCACACACGAAGATGAAGACAGCAAGGAGAGTCGCGGATTGGGGGTCGAGATGCAGCATATGGATCTAGTAATGTTCAAGCACCGCGTTGAAGAAGGCGGAGAAAGGGGGATCAGGCCTGCCCAAAGGCGTCAATGAAGATTGGGACCTCGGTGACCACCCGAGCAATGCGAGCGCGAGACGCAGGCCAAGCCATCGTCCCCCCCCCCACTCGTTGGAACTGGTGGCGAGCATGGGACACACCTTGCCCATGGCCTCGTCGTTGAGCACCAAGGATTGGCCGACTACAGGATCGGCGGCTGGAGGCACACCTGGCGAAGACAGAGGCTTCTTCCCCTTGTCTACTTGTTTCGGCGCCATGGCGATGAAGCAGTCGGGGTGCAGGTCAGATTGGAGAGGAGGAGAAGAGTCTCGAGGAAGCAGAATAACTAGGGAAGCAAGGCGTGGGTGATGGGAGAATAACTGTGTAGGTTGTGAGGGCCACATAGCCAGGCGGATTCGAAGGCAGCGTGGGGAAGCGGAGACGCCCACGTCCAATCAACCGCCACGCATCAACCGAGGCCGCAGGCTTTTGTGGACCGTGGCACTCCGCGCTTGACCTTTGGCTTCGCCTCAAAGCAAAGCCCGGGTGCGCCTTGGGCCCGCGGGCTACTGTCGGTGTTTTGGGAACGGGGGTCCCAGACTTGCCTGCCTGCGGCCCACGGCGTGGCTGGGCTGGCAGGTCTGTACGACCCATCTTCATCGACAAAGCATTCAAGACCCTCGCGAGGGGCCAAGCCTCGTGAGGTGGACAACGCAAGACCTCCTCAGGAGTGGCCTCGCTAGGCAGGCTCGCAAGGGGTGGAGAGATCAAGGAAGGGCAAACCTCGGGAGGTCCTCATGATGTGAGCCAAGACGATCGAGGCCAGGCGGGCGCTAGTGCGCGTAGTGTCCTTGCTTCCTCTTTGGTGCCAAGGGGGCAAGCGCATGCGTGGAGTACCGAGGCATCAAGCAAAGGTTTCCATCTTGGTGCAATGAGACCAAGACCAGAAGGACGGCAAGACGGAGGTCACCAAGGATCCCAGGACGGCGTCACCACCAGAGCCTTTGGCAGGCGAAGACCGCTTTTGTCAGGATAAGTTGTACTAGTTGTCCCCTTTCAAATTGGCCGTTGTTGGCTCCCTTCCTGCTCAATATTTGGGGAGAGGACCAGGGTCTATATAAGTAGAACTAGCCACCACAGTAGGGGGATCGACCTCATCGCAAATAGAGAACGGATCCAAGATCATCTTACCCACACAAGTTCACCAAGCACAAGAACACCTCAACCCCAGGAGGCTGTTCTTCCCCTTGTACTGTTCATCATCAGCCCAAGAGGCAATCCACCACCACCACACTGGAGTTGGATATTACACCACAACGGTGGCCCGAACCAGTTTAAATCTTGTGTCTTTTTGTGTTGTGAGTTCATCGAGTTCGCCCGCAAGATCTTAGAGAGATAGGGCGTGGGTCGATAGGGAGAAAACCTTCGCGCGCACCCCAGTGTTCGAACCTTGAGGGTTTTGTCGGAACCCGTGATCCTACATAGACCTTCGGGTCCATAGTTAGTCGCTAGATGGCTTCCTCTCTATCATTTAATTCTCAATACAATGGTCTCTTGGAGATCCATATGATGTAATTCTTTTGTGGTGTGTTTATTGGGATCCTATAAAATTTGAGTTTATGATCAGATCTATGTTTTTATCCATGAAAGTTATTTGAGTCCTCGTTGATCTCTTATATGCATGATTGCTTATAGCCTCGTATTTCTTCTCCGATATTTGGGTTTTGTTTGGCCAACTTGATCTATTTATCTTGCAATGAGAAGAGGTGCTTTGTGATGGGTTCGATCTTACGGTGCTTGATCCCAGTGACAGAAGGGAACCGACACGTATGTATCATTGCTATTAAGGATAACAAGATGGGGTCTATTTCTACATAAATAGATATTGTCTACATCATGGCATCGTTCTTATTGCATTACTCTATTTCTCCATGAAATTAATACACTAGATGCATGCTGGATAGCGGTCGATGTGTGGAGTAATAGTAGTAGATGCAGGCAGGAATCAGTCCACTAATCTTGGACGTGATGCCTATATAATGATCATTGCCTAGATATCATCATGATTATTTGAAGTTCTATCAATTGCCCAATAGTAATTCGTTTACCCACCGTTTGCTATTTTTCTCGAGACAAGTCACTAGTGAAAACTACGGCCCTCGGGACTCTTCTTTAATATATTTGCCTTTGCGATCTATTTCCCTTTGCTATTATTTTCAGATCTATTAAACCCAAAAATACAAAAATACCTTGCTGCAATTTATTTTATCCGAGATCTATTTATCCCATCTGTCATATTTTTATCACGACTAGTGTTGATCTAGCCTCCACCGGCTGCTGTTCATAGAGCGTCCACGAGGTCCTGTTCAACCACCCCCAACCAGCTGGGGTGCGGCGGCCTCCTCGGGGTCGTGTTCATCCAGCGGCAACGGCCTACTACCACGGGGTCCTATTCATCCAAAAGCCATCGGGAACTATTCATCCACAACCAACCAACTAGCTCGACTCACCACGTCTCGACTCGTTCTACGTACCACGCACATGGTAGCAACGGTCACTATTCATCAAGAGGCAACCCAACACCGGCTAGCTACATCTCGCACAGGGCCTCGATCAGCTTCAGTAAGTAGCAGCAGTGCTCAATCGCTCGGGTTCAGTTAGCAGTAGCAGCGAAGGAATCGCTTGGGTTCAGTCAGCAGCGAATGAATCGCTCGGGTTCAGTTAATAGCCAAGGGACCGATCGCTCAGGTTCAGTTAGCCAACGCTTCGGATATACGCGCGTACACGAGAGAAACGCAGAAGCCTCCATGGATCGCTCGGCCCCGACCACCCACCGTAACCGGGAACTCCCCGATATTTTCCTCACCCTCACTTCTACCATGGTTATTTCCGTCAGGGACGGCCCAAATAATGTCATGCAGCTGCGTCTCCGGCCCGCCCAGGATGAAAATCCCATTTTCTATCATGATTTTCTGTCATAGAAGTAGGAGCCGACCACATCTTTGATGATACCGGGTTTTGTCATAATTATCGTCATAGAAGTGTCATAAGCATGATAGAAAAAAAATCGTTCAGCCCAAAATGCCACGGATGTATCTTTTTTTTGTAGTGCATGCAACTCTGGGATACCGAAGGAATACCTTGTGTGCTATCAAACGTCACAATGTAACTAGGTGATCATAAATATGCTCTACAACTATCTCGAATGAGTCTATTGATTTGGCCTGAATCAAGATGTTGAGGAACGCAGTAATTTCAAGAAAAATTCCTACGCACACACAAGATCTATCATGGTGATGCATAGCAATGAGAGGGGAAGAGTGTTGTCCACATACCCTCGTAGACCGTAAGCGGAAGTGTTATGACAACACGGTTGATGTAGTCGAACAACTTCATGATCCGACCGATCCTAGCACCGAAGGTATGGCACCTCCGCGATCTGCACATGTTCAGCTCGATGACGTCCCATGAACTCTAGATCCAACTGAGTGTCGAGGGAGAGTTTCGTCAGCACGACGGCGTGATGACGGTGATGATGAAGCTATTGGAACAGGGCTTCGCCTAAGCACCGCTACGATATGACCGAGGTGGATTATGGTGGTGGGGGGCACCGCACATGGCTAAGACAATTGTAAACTTGTGTGTCTATGGGGTGCCCCCTCCCCCGTATATAAAGGATTGGAGGAGGGGGAGGGTCGGCCCTCTATGGTGCGCCCTGGAGGAGTCCTACTCCCACCGGGAGTAGGATTCCCCCCCTCCTTCCCTAGTTGGACTAGGAGAGAAAGGAAAGGGGGGCGGACCCCCACCCAATTCGGATTGGGCTTGGGGGCGGCCCCTCCTAGGCTTCCTTCTCCTCTCTCCCACTATGGCCCAATAAGGCCCATATACCTCCCGGGGGGTTCCGGTAACCTCCCGGTACTCCGGTAAATGCCCAAACTCACCCGGAACCATTCCGATGTCCAAACATAGTCATCCAATATATCAATCTCTCTCGACCATTCTGAGACTCCTTGTCATGTCTGTGATCACATCCGGGACTCCGAGAAACCTTCGGTACATCAAAATACATAAACTCATAATACCGATCTTCGCCGAACGTTAAGCGTGCGGACCCTACGAGTTCGAGAACTATGTAGACATGACCAAGACTCATCTCGGTCAATAACCAATAGCGGAACCTGGATGCTCATACTAGTTCCTACATATTCTACAAAGATCTTTATCGGTCAAACCGCATAACAGCATACGTTGTTCCCTTTTTCATTGGTATGTTACTTGCCCGAGATTCGATCGTCGGTATCATCATACCTATTTCAATCTCGTTACCAGCAAGTCTCTTTACTCGTTCTGTAATGCTACATCCCATAACTAACTCATTAGTCACATTGCTTGCAAGGCTTATAGTAATGTGCATTACCGAGAGGGCCCAGAGATACCTGTCCGATACACGGAGTGACAAATCCTAATCTCGATCTATGCAAACTCAACAAACACCATCGGAGACACCTGTAGAGCATATTTGTAGTCACCTAGTTATGTTGTGACATTTGATAACACACGAAGTGTTCCTCCGGTATTCGGGAGTTGCATAATCTCATAGTCATAGGAACATGTATAAGTTATGGAGAAAGCAATAGCAGTAAACTAAACGATCATCATGCTAAGCTAACGGATGGGTCAAGTCAATCACATCATTCTCTAATGATGTGATCCCGTTCATCAAATGACAACTCTTTGTCCATGGCTAGGAAACTTAACCATCTTTGATCAACCAGCTAGTCAAGTAGAGGCATACTAGTGACACTCAGTTTGTCTATAAATAATAAACATTTATCATGATATAAGGAAATATAAATAACAACTTTATTATTGCCTCTAGGGCATATTTCCTTCAGTTTCCCACTTGCACTAGAGTCAATAATCTAGATTACGTTGTAATGATTCTAACACCCATGGAGTCTTGGTGCTGATCATGTTTTGCTCGTGAGAGAGGCTTAGTCAACGGGTCTGCAACATTCAGATCCGTATGTATCTTGCAAATCTCTATGTCTCCCTCCTTGACTTGATCGCGGACGGAATTGAAGCGTCTCTTGATGTGCTTGGTTCTCTTGTGAAATCTGGATTCCTTTGCCAAGACAATTGCACCAGTATTGCCACAAAAGATTTTCATTTGAGCCGATGCACTAGGTATGACACCTAGATCGGATATGAACTCCTTCATCCAGACTCCTTCATTTCCTGCTTCTAAAGCAGCTATGTACTCTGCTTCACATGTAGATCCCGCCACGATGTTCTTCTTGGAATTGCACCAACTGACAGCTCCACCATTTAATAAAAATACATATCCGGTTTGTGACTTAGAGTCATTCAGATCAGTGTCAAAGCTTGCATCAATGTAACCGTTGACGATGAGCTCTTTGTCACCTCCATAAACGAGAAAAATCTCCTTAGTCCTTTTTAGGTATTTCAGGATGTTCTTGACCGCTGTCCAGTGATCCACTCCTGGATTACTTTGGTACTTCCCTGCTAAACTAATACCAAGGCACACATCAGGTCTGGTACACAGCATTGCATACATGATAGAACCTATGGCTGAAGCATAGGGAATGCCTTCCATTTTCTCTCTATCTTCTGAAGTGCTCGGGCATTGAGTCTGACTCAACTTCACAACTTGTAACACACGCAAGAACCCTTTCTTTGCTTGATCCATTTTGAACTTCTTCAAAACTTTATCAAGGTATGTGCTTTGTGAAAGTCCAATTAAGTGTCTTGATCTATCTCTATAGATCTTGATGCCCAATATATAAGCAGCTTCACCGAGGTCTTTCATTGAAAAATTCTTATTCAAGTATCCTTTTATGCTATTCAGAAATTCAGTATCATTTCCGATCGGCAATATTTCATCCACATATAATATCAGAAACGCTACAGAGCTCCCACACACTTTCTCGTAAATACATGCTTCTCAAAAAGTCTGTATAAAACCATATGCTTTAATCACACTATCAAAGCGTATATTCCAACTCCGAGAGGCTTGCACCAGTCCATAAATGGATCTCTGGAGCTTGCACACTTTGTTAGCACCTTTTGGATCGATAAAACCTTCTGGTTGCATCATATACAACTCTACTTTAAGATATTTATTAAGGAATGCAGTTTTGACATCCATTTGCCAAATTTCATAATCATAAAATGTGGCAATTGCTAACATGATTCGGACGGACTTAACCATCGCTACGGGTGAGAAGGTCTCATCGTAGTCAACTCCTTGAACTTTTCAAAAACCTTTTGCAGCAAGTTGAGCTTTGTAGACAGTAACATTACCGTCAGCGTGAGTCTTCTTCTTGAAGGTCCATTTATTCTCTATGGCCTGCCGATCATCGGCAAGTAAACCAAAGTCCACACTTTGTTCTCATACATGGATCCCATCTCAGATTTCATCGCCTCAAGCCATTTTGTGGAATCTAGGCTCATCATCGCTTCCTCATAGTTCGTAGGTTCATCATGGTCAAGTAATGTGACCTCCAGAACAGGATTACCGTACCACTCTGGTGTGGATCTTACTCTGGTTGACCTACGAGGTTCGGCAATAACTTGATTAGAAGTTTCATGATCATCATCATTAGCTTCCTCACTTACTGGTGTAGGAATCACTGGAACTGATTTCAGTGATGAACTACTTTCGAATAAGGGAGTAGGTGCAATTACCTCGTCAAGTTCTACTTTCCTCCCACTCACTTCTTTCGAGAGAAACTCCTTCTCTAGAAAGGATCCATTCTTAGCAATGAATATCTTGCTTTCGGATCTATGATAGAAGGTGTACCCAACAGTCTCCTTTGGGTATCCTATGAAGACACATTTCTCCGATTTGGGTTTGAGCTTATCAGGTTGAAGCTTTTTCACATAAGCATCGCAGCCACAAACTTTAAGAAACTACAACTGGAGTTTCTTGCCAAACCACAGTTCATAAGGTGTCATCTCAACGGATTTTGATGGTGCCCTATTTAACGTGAATGCTGTTGTCTGTAAAGCATAACCCCAAAAACGATAGCGGTAAATCAGTGAGAGACATCATAGATCGCACCATATCTAATAAAGTGCGGTTATGACATTCGGACACACCATTACATTGTGGTGTTCCAGGTGGCGTGAGTTGCAAAACTATTCCGCATTGTTTCAAATGAAGACCAAACTCATAACTCAAATATTCACCTCCACGATCAGATCGTAGAAACATAATTTTCTTGTTATGATGATTTTCCACTTCACTCTGAAATTCTTTGAACTTTTCAAATGTTTCAGACTTATGTTTCATCAAGTAGATATACCCATATCTGCTCAAATCATCTGTGAAGCTAAGAAAATAATGATACCTGCCACGAGCATCAACACTCATCGGACCACATACATCAGTATGTATTATTTCCAATAAGTCTGTTGCTCGCTCCATTGTTCCGGAGAACGGAGTCTTAGTCATCTTTCCCATGAGGCATGGTTCACAAGCATCAAGTGATTCCAAAAGCCCATCAGCATGGAGTTTCTTCATGCGCTTTACACCAATATGACCTAAACGGGAGTGCCACCAATAAGTTGCACTATCATTATTAAACTTATATCTTTTGGCTTCAATACTATGAATATGTGTATCACTACTATCAAGATTTAGTAAAAACTAACAACTCATCAAGGGTGCATGACCATAAAAGATAATATTCATATAAATAGAACAACCATTATTCCCTGATTTAAATGAATAACCGTCTCGCATCAAACAAGATCCAGATATAATGTTCATGCTCAACGCTGGCACCAAATAACAATTATTTAGGTCGAAAACTAATCCTGAAGGTAGATGTAGAGGTAGCGTGCCAATAGCGACCACATCGACTTTGGAACCATTTCCCACATGCATCGTCACCTCGTCCTTAGCCAATCTTCGCTTAATCCGTAGCCCTTGTTTCGAGTTGCAAATATTAGCAACAGAACTAGTATCAAATACCCAGGCGCTACTTCGAGCATTGGTAAGGTACACATCAATAACATGTATATCAAATATACCTTTCACTTTGCCATCCTTCTTCTTCGTCAAATACTTGGGGCAATTCCGCTTCAAGTGACAGTCCCTTTGTAGTAGACGCACCCAGTCTCACGCTTAGGCCCAGACTTGGGCTTCTTCACTTGAGCAGCAACTTGCTTGTAGTTCTTCTTGAAGTTCCCCTTCTTCCCTTTACCCTTTTTCTTGAAACTGGTGGTCTTGTTGACCATCAACACTTGATGCTCCTTCTTGATTTCTACCTCTGCAGCTTTTAGCATTGCGAAGAGCTCGGGAATCATCTTATCCATCCCTTGCATATTATAGTTCATCACGAAGCTCTTGTAGCTTGGTGGCAGTGATTGAAGAAATCTGTCAATGACACTATCATTAGGAAGATTAACTCTCAGCTAAGTCAAGTGGTTGTGGTACCCAGACATTCTGAGTATGTGTTCACTGATAGAACTATTCTCCTCCATTTTGCAGCTGTAGAACTTATTGGAGACTTCATATCTCTCAATCCGGGCATTTGCTTGAAATATTAACTTCTACTCCTAGAACATCTCATATGCTCCATGACGTTCAAAACATCATTGAAGTCCCGGTCCTAAGCCGTAAAGCATGGCACACTGAACTATCGAGTACTCATCAGCTTTGCTCTGCCAGGTGTTCATAACATTTGGCGTTGCTCCTGCAACGGGTTTGTCACCTATCAGTGCTTCCAGGATGTAATTCTTTTTTGCAGCAATGAAGATAATCCTCAAGTTGCAGACCCAGTCCATGTAATTTCTACCACCATCTTTCAACTTAGTTTTCTCTAGGAACACATTAAAATTCAATGGAACAACAGCACGGGCCATCTATCTACAACAACATAGACATGCAAAATACTATCAGGTACTAAGTTCATGATGAATTAAAGTTTAATTAATCAAATTACTTAAGAACTCCCACTTAGATAGACATCCCTCTAATCATCTAAGTGATCACGTCATCCATAACAACTAAACCATGTCCGATCATCACGTGAGATGGAGTAGTTTTCAATGGTGAACATCACTATGTTGATCATATCTACTATATGATTCATGCTCGACCTTTCGGTCTCAGTGTTCTGAGGCCATATCTGCATATGTTAGGCTCGTCAAGTTTAACCCGAGTATTCTGCATGTGCAAAACTGGCTTGCACTCGTTGTATGTGAACATAGAGCTTATCACACCCGATCATCACGTGGTGTCTTGGCATGATGAACTGTAGCAACAGTGCATACTCAGGGAGAACACTTATACCTTGAAATTTAGTGAGAGATCATCTTATAATGCTACCGCCGAACTAAGCAAAATAAGATGCATAAAGGATAAACATCACATGCAATCAATACAAGTGATATGATATGCCATCATCATCTTGTGCCTTTGATCTCCATCTCCAAAGCACCGTCATGATCACCACCGTCACCGGCTTGAAACCTTGATCTCCATCGAAGCATCGCTGTCGTCTCGCCAACTATTGCTTCTATGACTATCACTGCCGCTTAGTGACAAAGGAAAGCAATTACATGGCGATTGCATTTCATACAATAAAGCGACAACCATATGGCTCTGCCAGTTGCCGATAACTCCATTACAAAACATGATCATCTCATACAATAAAATTTAGCATCATGTCTTGACCATATCACATCACAACATGCCCCGCAAAAACAAGTTAGACGTCCTCTACTTTGTTGTTGCAAGTTTTATGTGGCTGCTACGGGCTAAGCAAGAACCGTTCTTACCTACGCATGAAAAACCACAACACGGTATAGTGATTGCTTTTTGATCTTCAGAAAGAACCATGTTCACTGAATCCGATTCAACTAAAGCTGGAGAAACAGATACCCACTAGCCACCTGTGTGCGAAGCACGTCGGTAGAACCAGTCTTGCGTAAGCGTACGCGTAATGTCGGTCTGGGCCGCTTCATCCAACAATACCGCTGAATCAAGAATCAACTAGTGACGGCAAGCATTATGTATATACCCACGCCCACAACTCCTTTGTGTTCTACTCATGCATATAACATCTACGCATAGACCTGGCTTGGATGCCACTATTGGGGAACGCAGTAATTTCAAAAAAAAATCCTATGCACACGCAAGAGCTATCATGGTGATGCATAGCAATGAGAGGAAGAGTGTTTTCAATGTACCCTGTAGACCGTAAGCTGAAGCGTTTTGACAACGCGGTTGATGTAGTCGAACGTCTTCACGATCCGACTGATCCAAGCATCGAAGGTACGGCACCTCTGCGATCTGCACACGTTCAGCTCGGTGATGTCCCACGAACTCTAGATCCAGCTAAGTGTCTAGGGAGAGTTTCGTCAGCACGACGGCGTGATGACGGTGATGATGAAGCTACCGGAACAGGGCTTCGGCTAAGCACCGCTGCGATATGACCAAGGTGGATTATGGTGGAGGGGGGCACCGCACACGGCTAAGACAATTGTCAATTTGTGTGTCTATGGGTTGCCCCCTCCCCCGTATATAAAGGAGTGGAGGAAGGGGGAGGTTCGGCCCTCTATGGCGCGCCCTGGAGGAGTCCTACTGCCATAAGGAGTAGGATTCCCCCCTTCCCTAGTTGGACTAGGAGAGGGAGGAAGGGGGAGGAAGGAGGAAGGAAAGGGGGGGGCGGCCCCCCACCCAATTCAGATTGGGCATGGGGGTGCGCCCCCTCCTAGGCTTCCTTCTCCTCTCTCCCACTATGGCCCAGTAAGGCCCATATACCTCCCGGGGGGTTCGGGTAACCTCCCGGTACTCCGGTAAATGCCCGAACTCCCGGAACCATTCCTATGTCCAAACATAGTCATCCAATATATCGATCTTTACGTCTCGACCATTTTGAGACTCCTCGTCATGTACGTGGTCACATCCGAGAATCCGAACAACCTTCGGTACATCAAAACACATAAATTCATAATATCGGTCGTCAACGAACGTTAAGCGTGCGAACCCAATGGGTTCGAGAACTATGTAGACATGACCGAGACTCATCTCCGGTCTATAACCGAGCGGAACCTGGATGCTCATATTGGTTCCTACATATTCTACGAAGATCTTTATCGGGCAAACCGCATAACAACATACATTGTTCCCTTTGTCATCGGTATGTTACTTGCCCGAGATTTGATCGTTGATATCATTATAACTAGTTCAATCTCATTACCGGCAAGTCTCTTTACTTGTTCCATAATGCTATGTCCCGTAACTAACTCATTAGTCACATTGCTTGGAAGGCTTATAATGATGTGCATTACCGAGAGGGCCCAGAGATACCTCTCCAATACACGGAGTGACGAATCCTAATCTCGGTCTATGCCAACTCAACAAACACCATCGGAGACACTTGTAGAGCATCTTTATAGTCACCCAGTTATGTTGTGACGTTTGATAGCACACTAAGTGTTCCTCCGGTATTCGGGAGTTGCATAATCTCATAGTCATAGGAACATGTATAAGTTATGGAGAAAGCAATAGCAGTAAACTAAACGATCATTGTGCTAAGCTAACGGATGGGTCAAGTTAATCCCATCATTCTCTAATGATGTGATCTCGTTCATCAAATGACAACTCTTTGTCCATGGCTAGGAAACTTAACCATCTTTGGTCAACGAGCTAGTCAAGTAGAGGCATACTAGTGACACTCTGTTTGTCTATGTATTCACACATGTACTAAGTTTCTGGTTAATACAATTCTAGCATGAATAATAAACATTTATCATGATATAAGGAAATATAAATAACAACTTTATTATTGCCTCTAGGGCATATTTCCTTCACAAGATTGGCATTTTTCACTTCGTATATCGGAGAGGTATCTCTAGGCCATCTCGGTAATACACATCACAAGAAGATTGAAGGCAAAGTGACTAAGGAGTTAGTTGCAAGATGATGTATTACGGAACGAGTAAAGAGACTTGCCGGTAACGAGATTGAACTAGGTATAGAGATACCGACGATCGAATCTTGGGCAAGTAACATACTGACAGAAAAAGGGAATTACGTATGTTGTCATAAAGGTTCAACTGATAAAAGATCTTCGTGCATATGTAGGAACCAATATGGGCATCCAGGTCCCGCTATTGGTTATTGACCAGAGAGGTGTCTCGGTCATGATTACATAATTCCTGAACACGCAGGGTCACACGCTTAACGTTCGTTGACGCTAGTGTAGTATTAGGATATTTGATGAGTGGTAAGCAAATGTTGTTTGGACTCCCGGATGAGATCCCGGACATTAGGAGGAGTCTCGGAATGGTCGAGAGGTAAGGATTTATATATGGGAAGTCATATTTGGGGTTCCGGAAAAAGGAGCAGTTTTTTCGGTATTCTACCGGGAAGCTTCTATAAGGTTTTGGAGGATTATGAAGGGGTCTGGAAGTCCACAAATGGGTCCACCATGACCCAAGGGCTAGCATGGGCTGCGGGGAAGCGCTCTGGCCTTATTGGGCTAGGTGCACCTGAAGGAAATATGCCCTAGAGACAATAATAAAGTTGTTATTTATATTTCCTTATATCATGATAAATGTTTATTATTCATGCTAGAATTGTCTTAACTAGAAACTTAGTAGATTTGTGAATCCATAGACAAACAGATTGTCCCTAGTATGCCTCTACTTGACTAGCTCGTTAATCAAAGATGGTTAAGTTTCCTGACCATATACATGTGTTGTCATTTGATGAACGGGATCACATCATTAGAGAATGATGTGATGGACAAGACCCATCTGTTAGCTTAGCATAATGATCATTTAGTTTTATTGTTATTGCTTTCTTCATGACTTATACATATTCCTCTGACTATGAGATTATGCAACTCCCGAATGCTGGAGGAACACTTTTGTGCTATCAAACGTCACAACGTAACTGGGTGATTATAAAGAAGCTCTACAAGTGTCTCTGAAGGTGTTTGTTGAGTTGGCATAGATCAAGATTAGAATTTGTCACTCCGTGTATCGGAGAGGTATCTCTGGGCCCTCTCGGTAATGCTCATCACTATAAGCCTTGCAAGCAATGTGACTAATGGTTTAGTTGCGGGATGATGCATTACGAAACGAGTAAAGAGACTTGCCAGTAACGAGATTTAACTAGGTATGAGGATACCGACGATCGAATCTCGGGAAAGTAACATACTGATGACGAAGGGAATGATGTATGTTGTTATGCAGTATGACCGATAAAGATCTGCGTAGAATATGTAAGAGCCAATATGAGCATCCAGGTTCCACTATTGATTATAAACTGCAGATGTGTCTCGGTCATGTCTACATAGTTCTCGAACCCGTAGGGTCCACACACTTAACATTCGATGATGATTTGTATTATTTGTTATGTGATTTGATGACCGAAGTTTGTTCGGACTCCTGGTTGAGATCACAGACATGATGAGGAGTCTCGAAGTGGTCGAGAGGTAAAGATTGATATATTGGACGAAGATATCCAGACACCGGAAAGATTTCGGGACGTTTCGGATATTTATCGGGGAACCAAGGGGTTACCGGAACCCCCCGGGGAAGTTATGGGCCTAGATGGGCCATAAGGGAGTAGGAGAGGGCAGCCCACAGGGTGCCCCCCCCAAGGGCAGTCCGGATTGGACTAGGGGGAGGGGGCGCGGCCCCCTCTTTCCTCTTCCTCTCCCTCTCCTTCCCTCCTTTCCCCTCTTGGAATAGGAAAGGGAGTCCAACTAGGATTGGCAATCCTAGTTTGACTCCCCCTTGGTGCGCCCCCTCATGGCCATCGGCCTCCTCCCTCTCCTCCATGATATACGTGGCCAAGGGGCACCCTAAATAACAACTAACAATCTCTTAGCCGTGTGCGGTGCCCGTCTCCACAATTTAACACCTCGGTCATATCGTCGTAGTGCTTAGGCGAAGCCCTACGTCGGTAACTTCATCATCACCGTCACCACGCCATCGTGCTGACGGAACTCTCCCTCGACCCTCTACTGGATCAAGAGTTTGAGGGATGTCATCATGATGAACGTGTGCTCAACACGGAGGTGCCGTACGTTCGGTACATGGATCGGTTTGATCGTGAAGACGTTCAACTACATCAACCGCATTACTAAACGCTTCCGCTTTCGGTCTACGAGGGTACGTGGACACACTCTCCTGTCTCGTTGCTATGATTCTCCTAGATAGACCTTGCGTGATTGTAGGATTTTTTTAATTACTATGTTCCCCAACAGTGGTATCAGAGCCAGGTCTATGCTTAGATGTTATATGCACGAGTAGAACACAATGAGTTGTGGGCGATAATAGTCATACTGCTTACCACCAACGTCTTACTTTCATTCAGCGGTATTGTTGGATGAAGCGGCCCGGACCGACATTCATGACCGCGTTCATGAGACTGGTTCTACCAACGTGCTTCGCACACGGGTGGCTAGCGGGTGTCTGTTTCTCCAACTTTAGTTGAATCGAGTTTGACTACGACCGGTCCTTGTTGAAGGTTAAAGTAGCACACCTGACGAAAAATCATTGTGCTTTTGATGCGTACGTAAGAACGGTTCTTGCTCGAAGCCCGTAGCAGCCACATAAAACTTGCAACAACCAAGTAGAGGACGTCTAACTTGTTTTTGCAGGGCATGTTGTGATGTGATATGGTCAAGACGTGATGAGATATAAATTCTTGTATGAGTTGATCATGTTTATGTAAAAGTTATCGGCAACTGGCAGGAGCCTTATGGTTGTCGTTTTATTGTATGAAATGCAATCGCCATGTAATTGCCTTACTTTATCACTAAGCGGTAGCGATAGTCGTAGAAGCAATAGTTGGCGAGATGACAATGATGCTATGATGGAGATCAAGGTGTCAAGCCGGTGTCGATGGAGATCATGATGGTGCTTTGGAGATGGAGATAAAAGGCACAAGATGATGATGGCCATATCATGTCACATATTTTGATTGCATGTGATGTTTATCCTTTATGCATCTTATTTTGCTTAGTATGGTGGTAGCATTATAAGATGATCCCTCACTAAATTTCAAGGTATAAGTGTCCTCCTTGAGTATGCACTGTTGCTACAGTTCGTCGTGCCGAGACACCACGTGATGATCGGGTGTGATAAGCTCTATGTTCACATACAACGGGTGAAAGCCAGTTTTGCACATGCAGAATACTCGGCTTAAACTTGACGAGCCTAGCATATGTAGATATGGTCTCAGAACACTAAGACCGAAAGGTCAAACGTGAATCATATAGTAGATATGATCAACATAGTGATGTTCACCATTGAAAACTACTCCATCTCATGTGATGAGCGAACATGGTTTAGTTGATATGGATCATGTGATCATTTAGATGACTAGAGGGATGTCTATCTAAGTGGGAGTTCTTTAGTAATATGATTAATTGAACTTTAATTTATCATGAACTCAGTACCTGATAGTTTTTGCATATCCATGTAGTTGTAGATCAATGGCCCGTGCTACCATTCCCTTGAATTTTAATGCATTCCTAGAGAAAGCTAAGTTGAAAGATGATGGTAACAACTACACGGACTGGGTCCGTAACTTGAGGATTGTCCTCATTGCTGCATAGAAGAATTACGTCCTGGAAGCACTTCTAGGAGCAAGACCCGCTACAGGAGTAACTCCGGACGTTATGAATGTCTGGCGGAGCAAAGTTGATGACTACTCGATAGTTCAATGTTCCATGCTTTGCCTTAGAATCGGGACTTCAAAGATGTTTTGAACGTCATGGAGGATATGAGATGTTCCAAGATTTGAAGTAAATTTTTCAAGCAAATGCCCGAGTTGAGAGATATGAAGTCTCCAACAAGTTCTATAGTTGCAAGATGGTGGAGAATAGTTCTATCAGTGAACACATACTCAGAATGTCTGGGTACCATAACCACTTGACTCAACTGGGAGTTAATCTTCCTGATGATAGTGTCATTGACAGGGTTCTTCAATCACTGCCACCAAGCTATAAAGGCTTCATGATGAACTATAGTATGCAAGGGATGGAAAAGACAATTCCCGAGCTCTTCGCGATGCTAAAGGCTGCGGAGGTAGAAATCAAAAAGGAGCATCAAGTGTTGATGGTGAACAAGACCACTAGTTTCAAGAAAAAAGGGCAAATGGAAGAAGGGGGCTTCAAGAAGTACAGCAAGCCAGTTGCTGCTCAAGGGAAGAAACCCAAGTCTGGACCTAAGGCTGAAACTGAGTGCTTCTACTACAAAGGGACTGGTCACTGGAAGCGGAACTGCCCCAAGTATTTGGCGGATAAGAAGGATGGCAAAGTGAAAGGTATATTTGACATACATGTTATTGGTGTGTACCTTACTAATACTCGTAGTAGCACCTGGGTATTTGATATTGGTTCTGTTGCTCATATTTGCAACTCGAAACAGGGGCTACAGATTAAACGAAGATTGGCTAAGGACGAGGTGACAATGCGCGTGGGAAATGGTTCCAAAGTTGATGTGATTGCCGTCGGCACGCTACCTCTACATCTACCACCGGGATTAGTTTTAGACCTAAATAATTGTTATTTGGTGCCAGCGTTGAGCATGAACATTATATCTGGATCTTGTTTAATGCGAGACGGTTATTCATTTAAATCGGAGAATAATGGTTGTTCTATTTATATGAGTAATATCTGTTATGGTCATGCACCCTTGATGA
Source organism: Triticum aestivum (assembly GCF_018294505.1). Lineage (NCBI taxonomy): Eukaryota > Viridiplantae > Streptophyta > Magnoliopsida > Poales > Poaceae > Triticum > Triticum aestivum. Next base: position 429,975,728 of record NC_057812.1, read on the forward strand.
GTGGTCTAGTTTTGTTTAATCTCGATTGTAGTGATACACATATTCATAATATTGAAGCCAAAATATGCAAAGTTAATAATAATAGTGCAACTTATTTGTGGCACTGTCATTTAGGTCATATTGGTGTAAAGCGCATGAAGAAACTCCATGTTGATGGGCTGTTGGAATCACTTGATGCTTGCGAACCATGCCTCATGGGCAAGATGACTAAGACTCCATTCTCTGTAACAATGGAGCGAGCAACTGACTTATTGGAAATAATACATACTGATGTATGCGGTCTGATGAGTGTTGAGGCTCGCGGCGGGTATCGTTATTTTCTAACCTTCACAGATGATTTGAGCAGATGTGGGTATATCTACTTAATGAAACTTAGGTCTGAAACATTTGAAAATTTCAAAGAATTTCAGAGTGAAGTGAAAAATCATCGTAACAAGAAAATAAAGTTTCTACGATCTGATTGTGGAGGTGAATATTTGAGTTATGAGTTTGGTCTTCATTTGAAATAATGTGGAATAGTTTCGCAACTAATGCCACTTGGAACACCACAGTGTAATGGTGTGTCCAAACGTCGTAACCGTACTTTATTAGATATGGTGCAATCTATGATGTCTCTTACCGATTTACCGGAATCGTTTTGGGGTTATGCTTTAGAGACGGTTGCATTCACGTTGAATAGGGCACCATCTAAATCCGTTGAGACGACACCATATGAACTGTGGTTTGGCAAGAAACCTAAGTGGTCATTTCTTAAAGTTTGGAGTTGTGATGCTTATGTGAAAAAAATTCAACCTGATATGCTCAAATGCAAATCGGAGAAATGTGTCTTCATAGGATACCCAAAAGAGACTGTTGGGTACACCTTCTATCACAGATCCGAAGGCAAGATATTCGTTGCTAAGAATGGATCCTTTCTAGAGAAGGAGTTTCTCTCGAAAGAAGTGAGTGGGAGGAAAGTAGAACTTGATGAGGTAATTGTACCTTCTCCCGAATTGGAAAGTAGTTTGTCACAAAAATCAGTTCCAGTGATTCCTACACCAATTAGTGAGGAAGCTCATGATGATGATCATGAAACTTCAGATCAAGTTATTACCGAACCTCGTAGGTCAACCAGAGTATGGTTCGCACCAGAGTGGTACAATAACCCTGTTCTGGAGGTCATGTTACTTGACCATGACGAACCTACGAACTATGAGGAAGCGATGATGAGCCCAGATTCTGTGAAATGGCTTCAGACCATGAAATCTGAGATGGGATCCATGTATGAGAACAAAGTGTGGACTTTGGTTGACTTGCCCGATGATCGGCAAGCCATAGAAAATAAATGGATCTTCAAGAAGAAGACTGACGCTGACGGTAATGTTACTGTCTACAAAGCTCGACTTATCGCGAAAGGTTTTCGACAAGTTCAAGGAGTTGACTATGATGTGACCTTCTCACCCGTAGCAATTGCCACATTTTATGATTATGAAATTTGGCAAATAGATGTCAAAACTGCATTCCTTAATGGGTATCTTAAAGAAGAGTTGTATATGATGCAACCAAAAGGTTTTGTCGATCCTAAAGGTGCTAACAAAGTGTGCAAGCTCCAGCGATCCATTTATGGACTGGTGCAAGCCTCTCGGAGTTGGAATATATGCTTTGATAGTGTGATCAAATCATATGGTTTTATGCAGACTTTTGGAGAAGTCTGTATTTACAAGAAAGTGAGTGGGAGCTCTGTAGCATTTCTAATATTATATGTGGATGACATATTGTTGATTGGAAATAATACAGAATTTCTGGATAGCATAAAAGGATACTTGAATAAGAATTTTTCAATGAAAGACCTCGGTAAAGCTGCTTATATATTGGGCATCAAGATCTATAGAGATAGATCAAGACGCTTAATTGGACTTTCACAAAGCACATACCTTGATAAAGTTTTGAAGAAGTTCAAAATGGATCAGTCAAAGAAAGGGTTCTTGCCTGTGTTAAAAGGTGTGAAGTTGAGTCAGAATCAATGCCCGACCACTACAGAAGATAGAGAGAAAATGAAGGTCATTCCCTATGCCCCGGCCATAGGATCTATCAATTTTGCAATGTTGTGTACCATACCTGATGTGTGCCTTGCTTTAAGTTTAGTGAGGAAGTGCCAAAGTAATCCAGGAGTGGATCACTGGACAGCGGTCAAGAACATCCTGAGATACCTGAAAAGGACTAAGGATATGTTTCTCGTTTATGGAGGTGACAAAGAGCTCGTCGTAAATGGTTACGTCAATGCAAGCTTTGACACTGATCTGGATGACTCTAAGTCACAAACCGGATACGTATTTATATTGAATGGTGGAGCTATAAGTTGGTGCAGTTCCAAGCAGAGCATCTTGGCGGGATCTACATGTGAAGCGGAGTAGATAGTTGCTTCGGAAGCAGCAAATGAAGGAGTCTGGATGAAGAAGTTCATATATGATCTAGGTGTAATACCTAGTGCATCGAGTCCAATGAAAATCTTTTGTGACAATACTGGAGCAATTGCCTTGGTGAAGGAATCCAGATTCCACAAGAGAAGCAAACACATCAAGAGACGATTCAATTCCATCTGTGATCAAGTCAAGGAGGGAGACATAGATATTTGCAAGATACATACGGATCTGAATATTGCAGACCATTGACTAAGCCTCTCTCACGAGCAAAACATGATCAGCACCAAGACTCCATGGGTGTAAGAAACATTACTATGTAAGCTAGATTATTGACTCTAGTGCAAGTGGGAGACTAAAGGAAATATGCCCTAGAGGCCATAATAAAGTTGTTATTATATTTCCTTATATCATGATAAATGTTTATTATTCATGCTAGAATGTATTAACTGAAAACTAAGTACATGTGTGAATACATAAACAAACAGAGTGCCCTAGTATGGCTCTACTTGACTAGCTCGTTCATCAAAGATGGTTATGTTTCCTGACCATAGACATGTGTTGTCATTCGATGAACGGGATCACATCATTAGAGAATGATGTGATGGACAAGACCCATCCATTAGCTTAGCATAATGGTCGTTTAGTTTTATTGCTATTGCTTTCTTCATGACTTATACATATTCCTCTGACTATGAGATTATGTAAGTCACGAGTACCAGAGGAACACTTAGTGTGCTATCAAACGTCACAACGTAATTGGGTGATTATAAAGATGCTCTACAGGTGTCTCCAAAGGTGTTTGTTGAATTGACACAGATCAAGATTAGAATTTGCCACTCCGTGTATCAGAGAGGTATCTCTGAGCCCTCTCGGCAATGCTCATCACTATAGGCCTTGTGATACGTCTCCAACGTATCTATAATTTTTGATTGTTCCATGCTATTATATTATCTATTTTGGATGTTTAATGGGCTTTATTATACACTTTAATATTATTTTTGGGACTAACCTACTAACCCAAAGCCCAGTGCAAATTGTTGTTTTTTTGCCTATTTCAGTGTTTCGCAGAAAAGGAATATCAAACGGAATCCAAATGGAATGAAACCTTCAGGAGAGTTATTTTTGGAACAAACGTGATCCAGGGGACTTGGAGTAGACGTCAAGAAAGGAGTGAGGAGGCCATGAGGCAGGGAGGCACGCCCCCACCCTCGTGGGCCCCTCGCAGCTCCACCGACCTACTTCTTCCTCCTATATATATCCATATACTCCAAAAACATCCAGGAGCACCACGAAAACCTATTTCCACCGCCGCAACCTTATGTACCCAAGAGATCCCATCTTGGGGCCTTTTCCGGAGCTCGGCCGGAGGGGGAATCAGTCACGGAGGGCTTCTACATCAACACCATAGCCTCTCCGATGATGTGTGAGTAGTTTACCACAGACCTTCGGGTCCATAGTTATTAGCTAGATGGCTTCTTCTCTCTCTTTGGATCTCAATACAAAGTTCTCCTCGATCTTCTTGGAGATCTATTTGATGTAATTCATTTTGTGGTGTGTTTGTCGAGATCCGATAAATTCTGGGTTTATGATCAAGATTATCTATGAACAATATTTGATTCTTCTCTGAAATCTTTTATGTATGATTTGTTATCTTTGCAAGTCTCTTCAAATTATCAGTTTGGTTTGGCCTACTAGATTGATCTTTCTTGCAATGGGAGAAGTGCTTAGATTTGGGTTTAACCTTGCAGTGTCCTTTCCCAGTGACAGCAGGGGCAGCAAGGCACGTATTGTATTGTTGCCATCGAGGATAAAAATATGGGGTTTATATCATATTGCTTGAGTTTATCCCTCTACATCATGTCATCTTGCCCAATGTGTTACTATGTTCTTATGAACTTAATACTCTAGATGCATGCTGGATAGCGGTCGATGTGTGGAGTAATAGTAGTAGATGCAGAATCGTTTCGGTCTACTTGTCGCAGGCGTGATGCCTATATACATGATCATGCCTAGATATTCTCATAATTATGCACTTTTCTATCAATTGCTCGACGGTAATTTGTTTACCCACCATAATACTTATGCTATCTTGAGAGAAGCCACTAGTGAAAACTATGGCCCCCGGGTCTATTTTCCGTCATATAAGTTTCCAATCTATTTTACTTTCCTATCTTTATTTTCCAATCTATATCATAAAAATACCAAAAATATTTATCTTATTATCTCTATCAGATCTCACTCTCATAAGTGACCGTGAAGGGATTGACAACCCCTTTATCGCGTTGGTCGTGAGGTTCTTATTTGTTTGTGTAGGTGCGAGGTGACTTGCGTGTAGTCTCCTACTGGGTTGATACCTTGGTTCTCAAAAACTGAGGGAAATACTTACGCTACTTTGCTGCATCACCCTTTCCTCTTCAAGGGAAAACCAACGCAGTGCTCAAGAGGTAGCAAGAAGGATTTTTGGCGCTGTTGCCGGGGAGGTTGCATCAATTCAAGACATACCAAGTACCCATCACAAACTCTTATCCCTCGCATTACATTATTTTCCATTTGCCTCTCGTTTTCCTCTCCCCCACTTCACCTTTGCCGTTTTATTCGCCCCCTTCCATTCGTCCTTCTGTTTGCACGTGTTACCATGTGCCTTCCATTTTCTTGCATCTTTGCTTGCTAAAAATCTGTTGATATGGATCCACTTAAAGTGTTCTACTTGGATCATCTTCGATCCTTATGCGCTCGTGCTGAAACCCCAACTAGCCTAGTTGATGGGAAATCTTTAGATGAGCATGCTCATTTTGTGCGTCACCGTTTGTCTCAAAAAGGGAGACTCTTATGGGATCAAATAAATAGATTGTTGTGTTATGCTTGGAATCTTTGTGAAATTTGTGATTTTACTTGTTGCTCTAAGAACCCTAAAAAACACCTCCCCAACCTATGTGAGTTTAATGATAATGAAATCTTATCTTCTTATGTAAAGGGTGTTTATAGTTACTATGATATCGAACAAATTGAAGAATTTGTTGATTTTAAGGGTGCTTATGAAGTTGCTTCTTTGATTGGAAAGTATGATATTACTCTCTATGAATCATAAAATTTTGACATACTTAAATATTGCTATGAAAACTATGCTCATAATGTCTATGCCAAAGAATTTATTAAAAAAATGACCATTGCTTAGAAAGAAAATAATGATATGGATGAATCTATAGATAATTATGATTCCAATGATTTGATTGAAATATCCCTTGATGAACATGATGCTTGCTATTCTTGTGGCCATGATGCCAATATTTATGAAGATGAGTTTGCTATAGTCCCTTATGTTAAACATCAGATCATTGCTATTGCACCCATACTTGATAGTTCCTTCGATGAAAAGCATGATTGCAATGATGTTATCATAAATTCTCTTAATGTCAATTGTGTTAATGATATGCAAAACCTCAAGCTTGGGGATGCTAGTTTTTCTATGACTACTATTTGTTGCAATGATCATGATTGGGGTGATTCTTCTTTTGATCTTGCAAATTTATTTAAGCCCCATGATGAATATGAGATTGATAATGGTGTTTGCAATATTACTGAAAGTGGGTTTGGAAGAGTGTCAACTTTAGATCCCACATATTTGGAAAATGTTCGATCTTATGGAATTTTTGATAAAAGTGGGTTTGGAGAGGTCATGACTTTAGTTAATTTTAATCCCACTATTTTGGAAGAGTGTCACCTTTGCATACATGTGGATTGTGTTAGGAAAATGTTATGTGATAGCTATTTTGTTGAATTTTCTTATGATCCTATATGTAATTATTATGAGAGAGGAAAATATGATTGTAGAAATTTTCATGTTACTAAATTACCTCTCGTTATGTTGAGATTCCTATTGTTTCTTTCCGCTTCCTTGCACATGCTAGTTTTTGCTTGCCTTGATAGTTTGTTTGCCTATAAGATGCCTATGCATAGGAATTATGTTACACTTATATGTGTTTTTCACATGTTTCATGATGCTCTCTTTGTGCTTCAATTCTTGTCTTTCATGTGAGCATCGTTGAAATTATGAATGCCTAGCTAGGGGCGTTAAACGAGAGCACTTGTTGGGAGGCAACCCAATTTTATTTTTGTTTCTTGATTTTTGGTTCTGTTTAGTAACAAATAATTCATCTAGACTCTGTTTAGGTGTGGTTTTATGCTTTTAATTAGTGTTTGTGCCAAGTAGAACCTTTGGGGAGACTTGGGGAAAGTTTTAGCGATCTTGCTGTAAAAAACAGAAACTTTAGCGCTCACGAGATTTGCTGCCATTTTTTACTGGAGAGTGATATTAGGTTGATTCTTTCTGCATATGATTAACAGACAAATTCCTAACGTCCACCAATTTATTTCAGAATTTTAGGGGTTACATAAGTATTCGAAACCTACAGATTACTACAGACTGTTCTGTTTTTTGACAGATTCTGTTTTTCGTATGTTGTTTGCTTATTTTGATGAATCTATGGCTAGTATCGGAGGGTATGAACCATAGAGAAGTTGGAATACAGTAGGGTTAACACCAATATAAATAAAGAATGAGTTCATTACAGTACCTTAAGTGGTGGTTTGTTTTCTTATACTAACGGAGCTCATGAGATTTTCCATTGAGTTTTGTGTTGTGAACTTTTCAAGTTTTGGGTAAAGATTTGGTGGATTATGGAATAAGGAGTGGCAAGAGCCTAAGCTTGGGGATGCCCAAGGCACCCCAAGGTAAAATTCAAGGACAACCAAAAGCCTAAGCTTGGGGATGCCCCGGAAGGCATCCCCTCTTTCGTCTTTGTCCATCGGTAACTTTACTTGAGGCTATATTTTTATTCACCACATGATATGTGTTTTGCTTGGAGCGTCTTGTATGATTTGAGACTTTGATTTTTAGTTTACCACAATAATCCTTGATGTAAACACCTTTTGGGAGAGACACACATGAATCGGAATTTATTAGAATAATCTATGTGCTTCACTTATATCTTTTGAGCTAGATAATTTTGCTCTAGTGCTTCACTTATATCTTTTAGAGCACGGTGGTGGTTTTATTTTATAAAAATTATTGATCTCTCATGCTTCACTTATATTATTTTGAGATCCCTTTATAACAGCATGGTAATTTTCTTTGGCTATAAAATTGGTCCTAATATGATAGGAATCCAAGATTGGTATAATAAAAACTTTCATAAAAAGGTGCATTGAATACTATGAGAAGTTTGATACTTGATAATTGTTTTGAGATATAAAGATGGTGATATTAGAGTTGTGCTAGTTGAGTAGTTGTGAATTTGAGAAATACTTGTGTTAAAGATTGCAAGTCCCGTAGCATGCACGTATGGTAACCGTTGTGTAACAAATTTGAAACATGAGGTGTTCTTTGATTGTCTTCCTTATGAGTGGTGGTCAGGGACGAGCGATGGTCTTTTCCTACCAATCTATCCCCCTAGGAGCATGCGCGTAATGCTTTGTTTTTGATGACTTATAGATTTTTGCAATAAGTATATGAGTTCTTTATGACTAATGTTGAGTCCATGGATTATACGCACTCTCACCTTTCCATCATTGCTAGCCTCTTCGGTACCGTGCATTGCCATTTCTCACCTTGAGAGTTGGTGCAAACTTTGCCGGTGCATCCAAACCCCGTTATATGATACACTCTATCACACATAAACCTCCTTATATCTTCCTCAAAACAGCCACCATACCTACCTATTATGGCATTTCCATAGCCATTCCGAGATATATTGCCATGCAACTTTCCACCATTTCATTTATGACATGCTTCATCATTGTCTTATTGCCTTGCATGATCATGTAGTTGACATCGTATTTGTGGCAAAGTCACCATGCATAATTTATCATACATGTCACTCTTGATTCATTGCCCTTCCCGATACACTGCCGGAGGCATTCATATAGAGTCATATTTTGTTCTAGTATCGAGTTGTAATCATTGAGTTGTAAATAAATAGAAGTGTGATGATCATCAATAATAGAGCATTGTCCCAAATAAAAAAGGGGGGGAAAGGCAAATAAAAAATAGGAAGGCCCAAAAAAGAGGGATAAATAAAAAGGGACAATGCTACTGTCCTTTTTATCCACACTTGTGCTTCAAAGTAGCACCATGATCTTTATGATAGAGTCTCTTGTTTTGTCACTTTCATATACTAGTGGGGATTTTTCATTATAGAACTTGGCTTGTATATTCCAACAAAGGGCTTCCTCAAATGCCCTAGGTCTTTGTGAGCAAGCAAGTTGGATGCACACCCACTTAGTTTCTTTTGTTGAGCTTTCATACATTTATAGCTCTAGTGCATCCATTGCAAGGCAATCCCTACTCCTTGCATTGACATCAATTGATGGGCATCTCCCTAGCCCGTTGGTTAGCCACGTCAATGTGAGACTTTGTCCTTTTTTGTCCTCTCCACATAACCCCCGTCATTATACTCTATTCCACCCATAGTGCTATATCCATGCCTCATGCTCATGTATTGTGTGAAAATTGAAAAAAGTTTGAGATTACTAAAGTATGAAACAATTGCTTGGCTTGTCATCGGGGCTGTGCATGATGAGAGCATTCTTGTGTGATGAAAATGGAGCATGACCAAACTATATGATTTTGTAGGGATGAACTTTCTTTGGCCATGTTATTTTGAGAAGACATGATTGCTTAGTTAGTATGCTTGAAGTATTATTATTTTTATGTCAATATTAAACTTTTGTCTTGAATCTTTCCGATCTGAATATTCATGCCACAATAAAGAAAATTACATTAAGAATTATGTTAGGTAGCATTCCACATCAAAAATTCTGTTTTTGTCATTTACCTACTCGAGGACGAGCAGGAATTAAGCTTGGGGATGCTTGATATGTCTCCAATGTATCTATAGTTTTTGATTGTTCCATGCTATTATATTATCTGTTTTGGATGTTTAATGGGCTTTATTATACACTTTTATATTATTTTTGGGACTAACCTACTAACCGAAAGCCCAGTGCAAATTGCTGTTTTTTTGCCTATTTTAGTGTTTCACGGAATAGGAATATCAAACGGAATCCAAATGGAATGAAACCTTTGGGAGAGTTATTTTTGGAATAAATGTGATCCAGGGGACTTGGAGTAGACGTCAAGAAAGGAGCAAGGAGGCCACGAGGCAGGGAGGTGCGCCTGCCCCCTAGGTGCGCCCCCACCCTTGTGGGCCCCTCGCAGCTCCACCAACCTACTTCTTCCTCCTATATATATCCATATACCCCAAAAACATCTAGGAGCACCACGAAACCCTATTTCCACCGCCTCAACCTTCTGTACCCAAGCGATCCCATCTTGGGGCCTTTTTTGGAGCTCCGCCGGAGGGGGAATCAATCACGGAGGGCTTCTACACCAACACCATTGCCTCTCCGATGATGTGCGAGTAGTTTACCACAGACCTTCGGGACCATAGTTATTAGCTAGATGGCTTCTTCTCTCTCTTTGGATCTCAATAAAAAGTTCTCCTCGATCTTCTTGGAGATCTATTCGATGTAATTCTTTTTGCGGTGTGTTTGTCGAGATCCTATGAATTGTGGGTTGATATGTCTCCAACGTATCTATAATTTTTGATCGCTCCATGCTATATTATCTACTGTTTTGGGTATTATTGGGATTTATTATACACTTTTATATTATTTTTGGGACTAACCTATTAACCGGAGGCCCAGCCCAGAATTGTTGTTTTTGCCTATTTTAGGGTTTTGAAGAAAAGGAATATCAAATGGAATGAAACCTTCGGGAACGTGATTTTTGGAACGAACAAGATCCAGGAGACTTGGGCCCTACATCAAGCAATCAACAAGGAGGCCACGAGGTAGGGGGCGCGCCTACCCCCCCCCCCCCCAGGCGTACCCTCCACCCTCGTGGGCCCCCTGTTGCTCCACCGACATACTTCTTACTCCTATATATGCCTACGTACCCCCAAACGATCAGATACGGAGCCAAAACCCTAATTCCACCACCGTAACTTTCTGTATCCACGAGATCCCATCTTGGGGCCTGTTCCGGAGCTCCGCCGGAGGGGGCATCGATCACGGAGCGCTTCTACATCAACACCATAGCCTCTCCGATGGAGTGTGAGTAGTTTTCCTCAGACCTTCGGGTCCATTGTTATTACCTAGATGGCTTCTTCTCTCTTTTTGGATCTCAATACAAAGTTCTCCCCCTCTCTTGTGGAGATCTATTCGATGTAATCTTATTTTTGCGGTGTGTTTGTTGAGACCGATGTATTGTGGGTTTATGTCAAGTTTATCTATGAACAATATTTGAATCTTCTCCGAATTCTTTTATGTATGATTGGTTATCTTTGCAAGTCTCTTCAAATTATCAGTTTGGTTTGGCCTACTAGATTGATCTTTCTTGCAATGGGAGAAGTGCTTAGCTTTGGGTTCAATCTTGCGGTGTCCTTTCCTAGTGATAGTAGGGGCAGCAAGGCATGTATTGTATGGTATCCATCGAGGATAACAAGATGGGGTTTTCATCATATTGCATGAGTTTATCCCTCTACATCATGTCATCTTGCTTAAGGCGTTACTCTGTTCTTATGAACTTAATACTCTAGATGCATGCTGGATAGCGGTCGATGTGTGGAGTAATAGTACTAGATGCAGGCAGGAGTCGGTCTACTTGTCTCGGACGTGATGCCTATATACATGATCATACCTAGATATTCTCATAACGATGCTCAATTCTGTCAATTGCTCAACAGTAATTTGCTCACCCACCGTAAAATACCTATGCTCTTGAGAGAAGCCACTAGTGAAACCTAAGGCCCCCGGGTCTATCTTCATCACATTAATCTTCCAAAACTTAGTTATTTTCATTGCCTTTTATTTTACTTTGCATCTTTATCATAAAAATACCAAAAATATTATCTTATCATATCTATTAGATCTCACTATCGTAAGTGACCGTGTAGGGATTGACAACCCCTTATCGCGTTGGTTGCGAGGATTTATTTGTTTTGTGTAGGTGCGAGGGACTGGCGCGTAGCCTCGTACTAGATTGATACCTTGGTTCTCAAAAACTGAGGGAAATACTTACGCTACTTTGCTGCACCACCCTTTCCTCTTCAGGGGAAAACCAATGAAAGTGCTCAAGAGGTAGCATGGGTTTATGATCAAGATTATCTATGAACAATATTTGATTCTTCTCTAAAATCTTTTATGTTTGATTTGTTATGTTTGCAAGTCTCTTCGAATTATCAGTTTGGTTTGGCCTACTAGATTGATCTTTCTTGTAATGGGAGAAGTGCTTAGCTTTGGGTTCAATCTTGCGGTGTCCTTTCCTAGTGACAGCAGGGCACGTATTGTATTGTTGCCATCGAGGATAAAAAGATGGGGTTTATATCATATTGCTTGAGTTTATCCCTCTACATCATGTCATCTTGCCTAATGCGTTAATCCGTTCTTATGAACTTAATACTCTATATGCATGCTGGATAGCGGTCGATGTGTGGAGTAATAGTAGTAGATGCAGAATCGTTTCGGTCTACTTGTCGCGACGTGATGCCTATATACAGGATCATGCCTAGATATACTCATAATTATGCACTTTTCTATCAAGTGCTCGACAGTAATTTGTTTACCCATCGTAATACTTATGCTATCTTGAGAGAAGCCACTAGTGAAACCTATGGCCCCCGGGTCTATTTTCCATCATATAAGTTTCCAATCTTGCGTGATCGTAGGATTTTTTTTTTGAATTACTACATTCCCCAATAGCATCAAGTCCTCAAAAGCCCAAGTGGCTAGGGAAGGCAAAAAAGGAAGGAGTCCTATTAGGAATAGGATTGGACTTGGAGTCCAAGTCCTCTCCCCCTTATCTGCGCCCTAGCATGGAGGGGCTGTTTCCCACACCCCTCCACCTATTATATATAGAGGGGAGGGGGTGTTGGGGAACGCAGTAATTCGAAAATTTTCCTATGAATATGCAAGATCATGGTGATGCATAGCAACGAGAGGGGAGAGTATCGTCTACGTACCCTCATAGACCGTAAGCGGAAGCGTTATGACAACGTGGTTGATGTAGTCGTACGTCTTCACGATTGACCGATCTAGCACCGAAGGTACGACACCTCCGCGATCTGCACACGTTCAGCTCGGTGACGTCCCGCGAACTCACGATCCAGTAGAGCTTCGAGGGAGAGTTTCGTCAGCACGACAGCGTGATGTCGGTGACGATGATGCTACCGGAACAGGGCTTCGCCTAAGCACCGCTACGATATAACCGAGGTGGATTATGGTGGAGGGGGCCACCGCACACGACTAAAAGATCAATGATCAACTTGTGTGTCCATGGGGTGCCCCCCTCCCCTGTATATAAAGGAGTGGAGGAGGGGGAGGGGGCCGGCCTCTCTAGGCGTGCCCAAGGGAGTCCTACTCCCATCGGGAGTAGGATTCCTCCACCCCCTTCCCTTGTTTGGATTTAGGAGAGAAGGAAGGAGGAGGAAGAAGGAAGGAAAGGGGGACCGGCCCCCCTCCCAATACGGATTGGGCTTGGGGGCGCCCCTCCTTTGCTTCTTCTCCCTCTCTTCCATTAAGGCCCAATAAGGCCCATACACCTCCCGAGGGGTTCCGGTAACCTCCTGGTGCTCCGGTGTACTCCTGATTTCACCCGGAACCATTCCGATGTCCAAACATAGGCTTACAATATAACAATCTTTACCTCTCGACCATTTCGAGACTCCTCGTCATGTCCGTGATCAAATCCGGGACTTCGAACTACCTTCAGTACATCAAAACACATAAACTCGTAATATCGATCGTCACTGAACATTACGTGTGCGGACCCTACGGGTTCGAGAACTATGTAGACATGACCGAGACATGTCTCCGGTCAATAACCAATAGCAGAACCTGGATGCTCATATTGGTTCCTACATATTCTACGAAGATCTTTATTGGTCAAACCGCATAACGTTATACGTTGTTCCCTTTGTCATTGCTATGTTACTTGCCCGAGATTCTATCGTCGGTATCCCAATACCTAGTTCAATCTCATTACCGGCAAGTCTCTTTAATCGATCCATAATGCTACATCCCGTAACTAACTCATTAGCTACATTGCTTGCAAGGCTTATAGTGATGTACATTTCCGAGAGGGCCCAGAGATACCTCTCCGACAATCGGAGTGACAAATCTTAATCTTGATCCATGCCAACTCAACAAACACCATCGAAGACACCTGTAGAGCACATTAATACTCACCCAGTTACGTTGTGACATTTGGTAGCACACAAAGTGTTCCTCCGGTATTCGGGAATTGCATGATCTCATAGTCATAGGAACATGTATAGTTATGGAGAAAGCAATAGCAACAAACTAAACAATCGTCGTGCTAAGCTAATGGATGGGTCAAGTCAATCACATCATTCTCTAATGATGTGATCCCGTTAATCAAATGACAACTCATGTCTATGGTTAGGAAACATAATCACCATTGATTCAATGAGCTAGTCAAGTAGAGGCAAACTAGTGACACTCTGTTTGTCTATGTATTCACACATGTACTAAGTTTCCGATTAATACAATTCTAGCATGAATAATAAACATTTACCATGATATAAGGAAATATAAATAACAAATTTATTATTGCCTCTAGGGCATATTTCCTTCAGTTTCCCACTTGCACTAGAGTCAATAATCTAGATTACATTGTAATGATTCTAACACCCATGGAGTCTTGGTGCTGATCATGTTTTGCTCGTGAGAGAGGCTTAGTCAACGGGTCTGCAACATTCAGATCCGTATGTATCTTGCAAATCTCTATGTCTCCCTCCTTGACTTGATCGCGGATGTAATTGAAGCGTCTCTTGATGTTCTTGGTTCTCTTGTGAAATCTGGATTCCTTTGCCAAGGCAATTGCTCTAGTATTGTCACAAAAGATTTTCATTGGACCCGATGCACTAGGTATGACACCTAGATCGGATATGAACTCCTTCATCCAGACTCCTTCATTTGCTACTTCCGAAGCAGCTATGTATTCCGCTTCACACGTAGATCCCGCCACGACGCTCTGCTTGGAACTGCACCAACTAATAGCTCCACCATTTCATAAAAACATGTATCCGGTTTGTGACTTAGAGTCATTCGGATCAGTGTCAAAGCTTGCAACGACGTACCATTTACGACGAGCTCTTTGTCACCTCCATATACGAGAAACATATCCTTAGTCATTTTTAGGTATTTCAGGATGTTCTTCACTGCTGTCTAGTGATCCACTCCTGGATTACTTTGGTACCTCCCTGCTAAACTTATAGCAAGGCACACATCAGGTCTGGTACACAACATTGCATACATGATAGAGCCTATGGCTGAAGCATAGGGAACACCTTTCATTTTCTCTCTATCTTCTGCAATGGTCGGGCATTGAGTCTGACTCAACTTCACACCTTGTAATACAGGCAAGAACCCTTTATTTTCCTGATCCATTTTGAACTTCTTCAAAACTTTATCAAGGTATGTGCTTTGTGAAAGTCCAATTAAGCATCTTGATCTATCTCTATAGATCTTGATGCCCAATATATAAGCAGCTTCACCGAGGTCTTTCATTGAAAAATATGTAACACCCCGGGTGTATTTTACCTTATATGTAACCCAACTCTTGCCGTTTTCTGGCACTAAGTTATTTTATTTTCCTCGGGTTCGGGTTTTTGCCTCCGTATGTTGTTTCTTTTGTCATGCATCTCATATCATGTCATCATGTGCATTGCATTTGCATACGTGTTCGTCTCATGCATCCGAGCATTTTCCCCATTGTCCGTTTTGCATTCTGGTGCTCCTATCTCCTCCGGTGCCCCTCTCTACCTCTTTTCATGTGTGGGGGTTAAACATTTCCGGATTGGATCGAGACTTGCCATGTGGCCTTGGTTTACTACCGGTAGACCGCCTGTCAAGTTTCGTGTCTTTTGGACTTCGTTTGATACTCCAACGGTTAACCGAGGGACCGAAAAGGCCTCGTTTGTGTTGCAGCCCAACACCCTTCCAATTTGCCCCAAAACCCACCTAAACCCTCTCCATCATCTAGAGCGTTCGATCTCGATCGTGTGGCCACAAATCATGCTCAATTTGGAGCCGCCTAGCTCCTCCCCCCCCACCCCCGAAATTTCGGGTCAAAACACCCCTAACCCTAGCTTTCTTCCTCCTCCCGCCGCCGGATGCGTCCGGATCGGACCGGACACGTCCGCCCGCCACCGCCCGACCTATCGCCGCCTGCCATGTGGCTCCCCGCCATCCGCCGCCTCCGAAGCCCGCCGGGCCCGAGGCCGGCCCTCCCCGCGAGCCGCCCGGGCTAGAGGCGCCCTGCCTGCGCGCCTTCGTCCTCCTCCTCCGCGGCGCCCGAGCCGCCGCCTTCCTCCGCCTCGACGCCGGCGAGCCGCCACGCCGCCTGAGCGACCGACCTCGCCGCCACCCGGACGACGGCCCGCCGCCTCCGCTCTCCACCGCCAAGTCCACTCCGGCCCCTCGCCAAGTCCGACTGCTTTCTTCCTCTCCCTCTCCGGCCATGGGTGCCAACTCCGGCGACGATGACCCCAAGCTCCAGCGAGCTCGAACGAATTCCGGCCGGCGAACTGCTGCTACAGTGCGCGTGAACAGTACCCCGGATCTGGATCTCGATCTGAGAAACCCTAGGGTTGACTTCCCCTCTCCCCTTATTTTTTAGCAATCTTCTTCATGTCGTATCTTTGCATCCGTAGCTCCAATTTGCGCGTGTAGCATATCAAAATGTTCGCCTCGACGAGTACATCATTTCATCTCATAGCATCATTTTCATTTGAGCTCATCTTGATGCTCTAAATGTTGTTAAAAGAGGGCTATGTGATAAACTTGGCAGATCTGTTTCATCAAATAGATATTTGTCATTTTTGCCATGATTAATGTGTGCATGATATGCTCCTAAGCTCTACATAAGTTTTGTTATATGCCATGCCATCTTTACAGAGGTGCTTACCATGTATTTTTGTGATATGTGTGGTGACTAGAACAAGCTTGCAAAGTAGTGCAATCGGTAATGCTGATTTCAGGGACTTAGAATTTCTCCAAGTCCTTGTCCTGATTTTGTCGTTATGCCATATGTTCATGTTGTTTCCTAGTGATCCGTGCCTATTTTGAGGATGATCAGTAAGGGTGATTTGTTAACATTGTGGTGCTCTATCGATCCATGTCTTTGTTTGCATTTATGGAGCACCCTAGTTTGAGTCAATCGAGCTCTACTTTTGCTATTTCGTGAATCCTGGTAGATTGTTGACTTGTTAGCGATTTTGCCGAGGATGTTGCTATTTATCCGTGCATGCTATGTCGTTGTTCTTGCAATGTCTAGCTTCTATGCCATGTATTCTTGATGGGTGTATGCTTAGTTTGTCATGCCATGCTCTCTAGTGAGTGCATCGAGCTCGTGAACATGCCTACTCGTTAACTGTTTTGCATGCTCCAGTCTGAGATCTGTTTATGTTTTTGCCATGTTCACATGCTTGCAATTGTATTTTATGATCCCTTTTGTTAAGGGCTTTGTTAAGGGCATTGCGTAGCTTCATGTCATGGCTTGCTTTGACATGTTAAGTTCCTGTAGCATGTAGTTTTCATGCTCTAAATTGTGCTACCTGATGTTAAATTCCAGACTTGTTATCATTTGCATTTTTGCCATGCTTGTTTGAACCTGTTAATGGATGAATTGGCCGTAGCTCAGTGTTCATCTTTAGTCAAGCATCATGAGTGCATCCCTTCCATGTATTTTGTTGTCATGTTTGAGTGTTGTAGCATATTTATCTTGATGCATTTAGATGGCTACTTGCTGATTATCGCAGACCGATGCCATATTTGTTTTGCTTGCCATTTCCAAACCGTGCATCCGATTCCGGTGATCTTTATATCGATTTCAACCGAAATCACCTCACCTTTCCAGTGGCACTCTTGGATTTCCAAGTTTAGGCCAGGTTCAATCATTCCTTGTCAAATCTTGCATATGCATCACATACCGCATCCCGCATAGCATACCATGTTCGCATCATGTTGTTTGAGCATTGCACGTGGTTGATTGTGTTCCTTTTTTGCTTGTTTGTCTTGTTTGGGTAGAGCCAGGAGACGAGTTCTCTAACGAGGAGCCCGTTGAGTTCGCTTACAAGGATCAAGTCAACTCTGACAACTTTGCAGGCAAGATGATCATACCCTCGAAATCACTTCTATCTTTGCTTGCTAGATGCTCACTCTTTTGCTATGCCTATGCTACGATGCCTACCACTTTCTTATCATGCCTCCCAAATTGCCATGTCAAACCTCTAACCCACCATGTCCTAGCAAACCATTGATTGGCTATGTTACCGCTTTGCTCAGCCCCTCTTATAGTGTTGCTAGTTGCAGGTGAAGATTGGAGATCGTTCCTTGTTGGAACATTGTTTTTTGTTGGGATATCACCATATTATCTTGTTTATCTTAATGCACCTATATACTTGGTAAAGGGTGGAAGGCTCGGCCTTTTGCCTAGTGTTTTGTTCCACTCTTGCCGCCCTAGTTTCCGTCATATCGGTGTTATGTTCCCAGATTTTGCGTTCCTTACGCGGTTGGGTTATAATGGGAACCCCTTGACAGTTCGCCTTGAATAAAACTCTTCCAGCAATGCCCAACTTTTGTTTTACCATTCGCCACCTAGCCTTTTTTCCCTTGGGTTCCGCGGACTCAAGGGTCATCTTTATTTAAACCCCCGGGCCAGTGCTCCTCTGAGTGTTGGTCCAACCTGTCAGCTGCCGGTGGCCACCAGGGGCAACTCTGGGCTGGCCTACCGGAACCTTGGATAGTTCCGTGTGCCCTGAGAACGAGATATGTGCAGCTCCTATCAGGATTTGTCGGCACATTCAGGCGGTGTTGCTGGTTTAGTTTTACCATTGTCGAGGATGTCTTGTAACCGGGATTCTGAGCCTGATCGGGTCTTCCCGCTAGAAGGAATATCCTTCGTTGACCGTGAGAGCTTGTGATGGGCTAAGTTGGGACACCCCTACAGGGATTTGAACTTTCAAAAGCCGTGCCCGCGGTTATGGGCAGATGGGAATTTGTTAATGTCCGGTTGTAGATAACATGAAACCTAACTGAATTAAAATGAATCAACCGCGTGTGTTACCGTGATGGTCTCTTCTCGGCGGAGTCCGGGAAGTGAACACGGTGTTGGAGTAATGCTTGACGTAGGTTGCTATAGGATCACTTCTTGATCATAGTTCTTCGTTCATGCTTTGCCTTCTCTTCTCGCTTTCTTTTGCGAACAGGTTAGCCACCATATATGCTAGTCGCTTGCTGCAGCTCCACATATTACCTTGCCTTACCTATAAGCTTAAATAGTCTTGATCGCGAGGTTGCGAGATTGCTGAGTCCCCATGACTCACAGATTACATCCAAACTAGATGCAGGGACCGATGATACCATTCCAGACGACGCGCTTGAGCTCAAGTGGGAGTTCGACAAAGACTCTCGTCGTTACTATGTGTCTTTCCCTGATGATCAGTAGTGGTGCCCAGTTGGGGCGATCGGGGACCGTGTCGCATGTTGGGGTTGATCTTTTATTTTGGTACCGTAGTCGGACCATGAGTGTATTGGATGATTGTAATGTTATTCATGTATTTGTGTGACATGGCGAGTGTAAGCCAACTATGTACCTTTCCCCTATTATCTATTTACATGGGTTGTTGTGAAGATTACCTTACTTGCGACATTGCTTTCAATGCGGTTATGCCTCTAAGTCGTGCTTCGACACGTAGGAGATATAGCCGCATCGAGGGCGTTACAAAATACTTATTCAAGTATCCTTTGATGCTATTCAGAAATTCAGTATCATTTCTGATCAACAATATGTCATCTACATATAATATCAAAAATGCTACGGAGCTCCCACCCACTTTCTTCTAAATACAGGCTTCTCCAAAAGTCTGTATAAAACCATATGCTTTGATCACACTATCAAAGCGTATATTCCAACTCCGAGAGGCTTGCACCAGTCCATAAAAGGATCGCTGGAGCTTGCACACTTTGTTAGCACCTTTTGGATCGACAAAACCTTCTAGTTGCATCATATACAACTCTTCTTTAAGATACCCATTAAGGAATGTAGTTTTGACATCCATTTGCCAAATTTCATAATCATAAAACGCGGCAATTGCTAACATGATTCGGACAGACTTAAGCATCGCTATGGGTGAGAAGGTCTCATCGTAGTTAACTCCTTGAACTTGTCAAAAACCTTTCACAACAAGTCGAGCTTTGTAGACAGTAACATTACCGTCAGTGTCAGTCTTCTTCTTGAAGATCCATTTATTTTCTATGGCCTGCCGATCATTGGGCAAGTGAACCAAAGTCCATACTTTGTTCTCATACATGGATCCCATCTCAGATTTCATGGCTTCAAGCCATTTTGCGGAATCTAGGCTCATCATTGCTTCATCATAGTTCATAGGTTCGTCATGGTCAAGTAACATGACTTCCAAAACAGGATTACCATACCACTTGGGTGTGGATCTTACTCTGGTTGACCTACGAGGATCGGTAGTAAGTTGATCAGAAGTTTCATGATCATCATCATTAGCTTCCTCACTTACCGGTGTAGCAATCATTGGAACTGATTTCAATGATGAAATACTTTCCAATAAGGGAGAAGGTACAATTACCTCATCAAGTTCTACTTTCCTCCCACTCACTTCTTTCGAGAGAAACTCCTTCTCTAGAAAGGATCCATTATTAGAAACGAATATCTTTCCTTCGGATCTGTGATAGAAGGTGTACCCAACAGTCTCCTTTGGGTATCCTATGAAGACACATTTCTCCGATTTGGGTTCAAGCATATCAGGTTGAAGCTTTTTCACATAAGCATCGCAGCCCCAAACTTTAAGAAATGCAACTTGGGTTTCTTGCCATACCACAGTTCATAAGGTGTCGTCTCGACGGATTTAGATGGTTCCCTATTTAACATGAATGCAGCTATCTCTAAATCGTAACCCCAAAACGATAGCGGTAAATCAGTGAGAGACATCATAGATCGCGCCAGATCTAGTAAAGTATGATTACGACATTCGGACACACCATTACACTGTGGTGTTCCAGGTGGCCTGAGGTGTGAAACTATTCCACATTGTTTCAAATGAAGTCCAAACTCATAACTCAAATATTCACCTCCATGATCAGATCGTAGAAACTTGATTTTCTTGTTACAATGATTTTCCACTTCACTCTGAAATTCTTTGAACTTCCCAAATGTTTCAGACTTATGTTTCATCAAGTAGATATACCCATATCTGCTCAAATCATCTGTGAAGGTGAGAAAATAATGATATCCGCCACGAGCTTCAATGTTCATTGGACCACACACATCAATATGTATGATTTCAATAACTCTGTTGCTCGCTCCATTGTTCCAGAGAACGGAGTTTTAGTCATCTTGCCCATGAGGCATGGTTCGCATGTACCAAGTGATTCATAATCAAGTGATTACAGAAGTCCATCAGAATGGAGTTTCTTCATGCGCTTTACACCAATATGACCTAAACGGAAGTGCCACAAATAAGTTGCACTATCATTATCAATTCTACATCTTTTGGCCTCAATACTATGAACATGTGTATCACTACTATCAGGATTTAGTAAAAGCAGACCACTCATCAAGGGTGCATGACCATAAAATATATTACTCATATAAATAGAACAACCATTATTCTCTGATTTAAATGAATAATCGTCTTGCATCAAACAAGATCCAGATATAATGTTCATGCTCAACGCTGGCACCAAATAACAATTATTTATGTCTAATACTGATCCCGAAGGTATATGTAGAGGTAGCGTGCCCACGGCGATCACGTTGACTTTGGAACCATTTCCCACGTGCATCATCACCTCGTCCTTAGCCAATCTTCGCTTAATCCGTAGCCCCTGTTTTGAGTTGCAAATGTTAGAAACTGAACCGGTATTAAATACCCAGGCACTACTGCGAGCATTAGTAAGGTACACATCAATAACATGTATATTAAATATACCTTTCACTCTGCCATCCTTCTTCTTCGCCAAATACTTGGGGTAGTTCCGCTTCCAGTGACCAGCTCCTTTGCAGTAGAAGCACTCAGTCTTAGGCTTAGGTCCAGACTTGGGTTTCTTCACTTGAGCAGCAAATGGCTTGCTGTTCTTCTTGAAGTTCCCCCTCTTCCCTTTACCCTTTTTCTTGAAACTGGTGGTCTTGTTGACCATCAACACTTGATGCTCCTTCTTGATTTCTACCTCCGCAGCCTTTAGCATTGCGAAGAGCTCAGGAATCGTCTTATCCATCCCTTGCATATTATAGTTCATCACGAAGCTCTTGTAGCTTGGAGGCAGTGATTGAAGAACTCTGTCAATGAAACTATCATTAGGAAGATTAACTCCCAGTTGAGTCAAGTGCTTGTGGTACCCAGACATTCTGAGTATATGTTCACTGACAGAACTATTCTCCTCCATCTTGCAGCTGTAGAACTTATTGGAGACCTCATATCTCTCAATCCGGGCATTTGCTAGAAATATTAACTTCAACTCCTGGAACATCTCATATGCTCCATGACGTTCAAAACATCATTGAAGTCCCGGTTCTAAGCCGTAAAGCATGGCACAGTGAACTATCAAGTAGTCATCAGCTTTGCTCTGCCAAGAGTTCATAACATCTGGCGTTGCTCCTACAGCAGGTTTGTCACCTAGTGGTGCTTCCAGGACGTAATTCTTCTATGCAGAAATGAGGATAATCCTCAAGTTACAAACCCAGTCCGTGTAATTGCTACCATCATCTTTCAACTTAGCTTTCTCTAGGAACGCATTAAAATTCAACGGAACAACAACACGGGCCATCTATCTACAACAACATAGACATGCAAAATACTATCAGGTACTAAGTTCATGATAAATTAAAGTTCAATTAATCAAATTACTTAAGAACTCCCACTTAGATAGACATCTCTCTAATCATCTAAGTGATCACGTCATCCATTATCAACTAAACCATGTCGGATCATCACGTGAGATGGAGTAATTTTCAATGGTGAACCTCACTATGTTGATCATATCTACTATATGATTCACGCTCGACCTTTCGGTCTCCAGTGTTCCGAGGCCATATCTGCATATGCTAGGCTCGTCAAGTTTAACCTGAGTATTCTGCGTGTGCAAAACTGGCTTGCACCCGTTGTATGTGAACGTAGAGCTTATCACACCCGATCATCACGTGGTGTCTCAGCACGACGAACTGTAGCAACGGCGCATACTCAGGGAGAATACTTATACCTTGAAATTTAGTGAGAGATCATCTTATAATGCTACCGCCAAACTAAGCAAAATAAGATGCATAAAGGATAAACATCACATCCAATCAATATAAGTGATATGATATGGCCATCATCATCTTGTGCCTTTGATCTCCATCTCCAAAGCACCGTCATGATCACCATTGTCACCGACTTGACACCTTAATCTCCATCGAAGCATCGTTGTCGTCTCACCAACTATTGCTTCTACGACTATTGCTACCGCTTAGTGATAAAGTAAATCAATTACATGGCGATTGCATTTCATACAATAAAGCGACAACCATATGGCCCCTGCCAGTTGCCGATAACAGTGTTACAAAACAGGATCATCTCATACAATAAAATTTAGCATCATGTCTTGACCATATCACATCACAACATGCCCTGCAAAAACAATTTAGACGTCCTCTAATTTGTTGTTACAAGTTTTACGTGGCTGCTACGGGCTGAGCAAGAACCGTTCTTACCTACACATCAAAAACCACAACGCGGTATAGTGATTGCTTTTTGATCTTTAGAAAGAACCTTGTTCATTGAATCCAATTCAACTAAAGCTGGAGAAACAGACACCCACTAGCCACCTATGTACAAAGCACGTCGGTAGAACCAGTCTCGCGTAAGCGTACGCATAATGTCGGTCTGGCTGCTTCATCCAACAATGCCACTGAATCAAGAATCAACTAGTGACGGCAAGCAATATGTTTATAGCCACGCCCACAACTCCTTTGTGTTCCACTCGTGCATATACCATCTACGCATAGACCTGGCTCAGATGCCACTATTGGGGAATGCAGTAATTTCAAAATTTTCCTACGCACACGCAAGATCATGGTGATGCATAGCAATGAGAGGGGAGAGTATCGTCTACGTACCCTCATAGACCGTAAGCGGAAGCGTTATGACAACGCGGTTGATGTAGTCGTATATCTTCACGATTGACCGATCTAGCACCGAAGGTACGACACCTCCGCGATCTGCACACGTTCAGCTCGGTGACGTCCCGCGAACTCATGATCTAGTAGAGCTTCGAGGGAAAGTTTCGTCAGCACGACGGCGGATGACGGTGATGATGATGCTACCGGAACAGGGCTTCCCCTAAGCACCGCTACGATATAACCGAGGTGGATTATGGTGGAGGGGGGCACCGTACACGGCTAAAAGATCAATGATCAACTTGTGTGTCCATGGGGTGCCCCCCTCCACCGTATATAAAGGAGTGGAGGGGGGAGGGGGCCAGCCTCTCTAGACGCGCCCAAGGGAGTCCTACTCCCACAGGGAGTAGGATTCCCCCCACCCCTTCCCTTGTTTGGTTTTAGGAGAGAAGGATGGAGGAGGAAGAAGGAAGGAAAGGGGGGGCCGACCCCCCTCCCAATTCGGATTGGGCTTGGGGGGCGCGCCCTCTCCTTTGCTTCTTCTCCCTCTCTTCCACTAAGGCCCAATAAGGCCCATACACCTCCCGGGGGGTTCCGGTAACCTCTCGGTGCTCCGGTATACTCCCAATTTCACCCGGAACAATTCCGATGTCCAAACATAGGCTTCCAATATATCGATATTTACGTCTCAGCCATTTCGAGACTCCTCGCTATGTCCGTGATCAAATCCGGGACTCCGAACTACATTCAGTACATCAAAACACATAAACTCGTAATACCGATCATCACCGAACGTTAAGCGTGCGGACCCTACGGGTTCGAGAACTATGTAGACATGACCGAGACATGTCTCTGGTCAATAACCAATAGTGGAACCTGGATGCTCATATTGGTTCCTACATATTCTAAGATCTTTATCGGTCAAACCGCATAACATTATATGTTGTTCCCTTTGTCATCGGTATGTTACTTGCCCGAGATTCGATCGTCGGTATCCCAATACCTAGTTCAATCTCGTTACCGGCAAGTCTCTTTACTCATTCTGTAATGCTACATCACGTAACTAACTCATTAGCTACATTGCTTGCAAGGCTTATAGTGATGTACATTACCGAGAGGGCCTAGAGATACCTCTCCGACAATCGGAGTGACAAATCCTAATCTTGATCCATGCCAACTCAACAAACACCATCAGAGACACCTGTAGAGCACCTTTATAATCACCCAGTTACGCTGTGACATTTGGTAGCACATAAAGTGTTCCTCCGGTATTCGGGAGTTGCATATTCTCATAGTCATAGGAACATGTATAGTTATGGAGAAAGCAATAGCAACAAACTAAACGATCATCGTGCTAAGCTAACGGATGGGTCAAGTCAATCACATCATTCTCTAATGATGTGATCCCGTTAATCAAATGACAACTCATGTCTATGGTTAGGAAACATAACCATCATTAATTCAACGAGCTAGTCAAGTAGAGGCAAACTAGTGACACTGTGTTTGTCTATGTATTCACACATGTACTATGTTTCTGGTTAATACAATTCTAGCATGAATAATAAACATTTATCATGATATAAGGAAATATAAATAACAACTTTATTACTGCCTCTAGGGCATATTTCCTTCAGGGGGAGCCCCAAGAGTACACACCAAGCCCTTGGCGCCCCTCTCTCTCCTGTTACTCCATAGTTCCACTGCCTCGTCCCGGCGACTGTCGGATCACGGGTTACGGCAAACCCTTGGGGTTCGAACATTGGGGTGCGCATGAAGGTTTTCTCCCTATTGATCCATGCCCTAGCTCGCTAAGATCTCATGGACAAACTCACAACACAGAAAGACACAAGATTTATACTTGTTCGGACCACCGTTGTGGTGTAATACCCTACTCTAGTGTGGTGGTGGTGGATTGCCACTTGGGCTGATGATGAACAGTACTAAGGGAAGAACAGCCTCCTGAGGTTGAGGTGTTCTTGTGCTTGGTGAACTTGTGTGGGTGGGATGATCTTGGATCCGTTCTCGATTTGTGATGAGGTTGATCCCCTCTACTATGGTGGCTAGTTCTACTTATATAGGCCCTGGTCCTCTCCCCAAATATTGAGCAGGAAGGGAGCCAACAGCGGCCAATTCGAAAGGGGACAACTAGTACAAGTTATCCTGACAAAAGGTGGTCTTCGCCTGCCACAGGTTCTGGTGATGACGCCGTCTTGGGCTCCATGGTGACCTCCATCCTGCCGTCCTTCTGGTCTTGGTCTCGTTGTACCAATATGGAAACCTTTGCTTGATGCCTCGGTACTCCGCGCCTGTGCTTGCCCCCTGTCACCAAAGAGGAAGCAAGGACACCGCGCACGCTAGCGCCCGCCTGGTCTCGATCGTCATGGCTCACGTCACGAGGACCTTGCGAGGTTTGCCCTGCCTTGATCTCTCCGCCCCTCGTGAGCCTGCCTGGTGAGGCCGCTCCTGAGGGGGTCTTGCATCGTCCGTCTCGCGAGGCTTGGCCCCTCGCAAGGGTCTTGAATGCCTTGTCGATGAATATGGGCCATACAGACATGCCAGCCCAGCCACGCCGCGGGCCGCAAGCAGGAAAGTCTAGGGACCCCCGTTCCCAGAACACCGACAGTAGCCCCCGGGCCCAAGGCGCGCTTGGGCTTGGCTTCGAGGCGAAGCCAAAGGGTCAAACGCGGAGTGCTGCGGGCCCCAAAAGCCTGCGGCCTCGTTCGACGCATGGCGGTTGATTGGACGTGGGTGTCTCTGCTTCCTGACGCTGCGACATGCAAGGGAAAACCATCATTACCTGTGATCATGGGGGCGCTGGTTGGCCTTCTCCTGCTATAAATGAGGAAGAGAGCGGAGCCCCCGTCCCCCACTTCTTCCCATTCCGTCTGCTTCTTCCTCCTCTGCTCCACCACCGACTCCAATGGCGCCGTCGAAGAGGTTCTCTGCCGCGGAGAAGGGAAAGGCCCCTCACGAGGGGCCCGGCTCCCCGGCTCCCAAGCGGGGACGCGGCCATCCCCGCAAGCACACCACGACTCCCGCCGTGGCCCCCCGCTTCCGGGGTGGCGCCGCTACGCGTGGTGGAGGTCGCTCTGGTCGCGGAAGCCCCGTTGATGAGGTGACACGCGCCGTGGTTGCGCGGCCTCCCCGGCCATGCTTCCACTCGGTGGAGCTGCTGCCGGAGTTCGTTGTCTGGTCGGAGGATCCGGCTGGCAACTGGCTTCGGCTTCCGTGCTTCTTCGTCGACAAGTTGCCAGCCTCTGGTCCTGGCAGGCTCTGGCTGCAAGCGGACGGCTGCTGCAGCAGGGCTTCCTGGGTCGCGGTTGAAGTCTCCGCCATGGGCAACATAGCTCCGGCCCGCGGTTGGCAGACGTTTGCCCGCGCGCGCGGCCTGGGTAGGCGGGGCACCCTCCACTTCAAGTATGACGGTGATGCGACCCTCTACGTGAGGGTGTTTGGGGAAGATGGTCGCCGCGCTGGGTGCTGCCCCGAGACGAACGACGGCGAGGAGGTGCTCGGTCTCGGCGATGGCCGCGACGAGGGTGAGCCCACCGGCCATGTCTCGTCCAGCTACGGTGGCTCTTCTCTTGGCGAAAGTTCCATCGGTGGCGGCTACGACCAGCTGCCCTGCCGCCGCGCCCGCTTCGAAGGTGGTAGCGGGTCGTCTCGTCGCCACGCCTCCGTGAAGCATGAGGAGGGATCTGGCTAAGCTCGAGATGTCGCTGGAGGCCTGCCCCCGTGGTTCACTGCAACGCCGCTTTTGTTTTGTTCCTCTTTTCTTTCCTGCATCCAAATGAAACCAGTATGGGCCCGGAGGGGCATGTATCGAACTGTGATTCCTCAATCATTATGCTATGCTTGTTATGTCTGTGTTGTGTCGTTATTTCGTGCGGAGATATCTTATCCTGGGGCATTCAGGGCAGCCTCTTTTGCACGATGCACTTGTCTCATCGTGCCCGTCTTGGCTTAGTGGTTGCTCAGGAACTGGAAAAAAATTTGTTAGGAAGCTCGCTAGGAGACTTATCGTTCACCCGAGCCTTGACCCAGTGCTTCATATCGCGGTACCCAAGGGGCACGGATTAGGAGAGATGTGCCAGTTATGGGCTCGAACGGGGGTGCCTCGCGAGAAAACGGACCGAAGGCAGAGAGAAGGACCAACGCAGGAGGAAGAAACCCTCGCGAAGGCACCTGCCTAGCCCCCTCACGAGGTATGCGAGAGAGAGAACACAAGCAAGCTGGATTCGGAGAAGGCGGCAAAAGGCGACGAAACCAAAGCAAGGAACACCAGAAGCAAACTTCGATTAAGAGAAGACGAGCCAACTACGGAAAGCAAATGAAAAGTTGCATCCGGCACCTAGTCTAGTCTTCGACGTCTTCTCACCAGCGCGGAGTAAGTGGTGCCACTAGGCGTGGGAGGGAGCCCCCGAGGCCCGAGGGCGGCTCTCCGGAGACTCCGGGGCGTGTACATCCCCACTCATTATTACGTGAGAGTGTCACGGGTGGAGATTCTTCACAGGCACCGGGCCTTCTTCACAGGCACTGGGCCTTTCTTCACAGGCACTGGGCCTTGCTTCATGGGTAGAACTTCCGGAGGTGCTAGATCTTCCAGGCGTTCTGGATGGGCACCCTGTCCTGCATCTCCAGGCGTGCGGCGCCAGGCCTGGAGATATGGACGACCTTGAACGGGCCCTCCCACATGGGTGAGAGCTTGTCCAACCCTTCCCTGGAGAGGACCCGCCTCAGGACGAGGTCGCCTGCCTCGAGCGTCCTGGAGCGGGTGTTGCAGCAGTGGTACCGCCGCAGCGCCTGCTGGTACCTTGCCGACCTCAGTGCAGCTTCGCGGCGTCGTTCCTCCCCCAGTACGAGGTCCATCCCCCGTGTGGCGTCCTACCGTGTTTCATCAAACGCCAGGACCCGTGCGGAGCGATGCTTGACCTCGTGAGGGAGGACCGCTTTGGCTCCATAGACAAGGAAGAATGGGGTCTCACCCGTCGGCTTAGTGGTGGTGGTGCGGATGGACCACAACACGGACTGGACCTCGTCATGCCAGCACCTGCCGCAGGCCTCGAGCTTCTTCCTGAAGGTCCTGGTCTTGAGGCCTCTCAGGAACTCCGCGTTGGCGCGTTCAGCCTAGCCATAGCTCCTGGGGTGCGCCACCTAAGCGTAGCAGATCTGCGTTCCAAGGTTAGCACAGTATGTTTTGAAGAGGTTACTGGTGAACTGCGAGCGTTGTCAGTGATGATGCGGTTGGGGAATAATCACATAAAGATGTGAACTAGATTATTGACTCTAGTGCAAGTGGGAGACTGAAGGAAATATGCCCTAGAGGCAATAATAAAGTTATTATTTATTTCCTTATATCATGATAAATGTTTATTATTCATGCTAGAATTGTATTAACCGGAAACATGATACATGTGTAAATACATAGACAAACAGAGTGTCACTAGTATGCCTCTACTTGACTAGCTCGTTGATCAAAGATGGTTATGTTTCCTAGCCATAGACAAAGAGTTGTCATTTGATTAACGGGATCACATCATTAGGAGAATGATGTGATTGACTTGACCCATTCCGTTAGCTTAGCACTTGATCGTTTAGTTTGTTGCTATTGCTTTCTTCATGACTTATACATGTTCCTATGACTATTGAGATTATGCAACTCCCGTTTACTGGAGGAACACTTTGTGTGCTACCAAACATCACAACGTAACTGGGTGATTATAAAGGTGCTCTACAGGTGTCTCCAAAGGTACTTGTTGGGTTGGCGTATTTTGAGATTAGGATTTGTCACTCCAATTGTCGGAGAGGTATCTCTGGGCCCACTCGGTAATACACATCACTTAAGCCTTGCAAGCATTGCAACTAATGAGTTAGTTGCGGGATGATGTATTACGAAATGAGTAAAGAGACTTGCCGGTAACGAGATTGAACTAGGTATTGAGATACCGATGATCGAATCTCGGGAAAGTAACATACCGATGACAAAAGGAACAATGTATGTTGTTATGCGGTTTGACCGATAAAGATATTCGTAGAATATGTAGGAGCCAATATGAGCATCCAGGTTCCTCTATAGTTTATTGACCGGAGACGTGTCTCGGTCATGTCTACATAGTTCTCAAACCCGTAGGGTCCGCATGCTTAAAGTTCGATGACGGTTATATTATGAGTTAATGTGTTTTGATATACCGAAGGTAGTTCGGAGTCCCAGATGAGATCAGGGACATGACGAGGAGTCTCGAAATGGTTGAGACGTAAAGATCGATATATTGGACGACTATATTCGGAAATCGGAAAAGTTCCGAGTGGTTCAGGTATTTTTTGGAGTACCGGGGAGTTACGGGAATATGGGGGAAGAAGTATATGGGCCTTATTGGGATTTAGGGGAGAGAGAGAGAGAGAGGCAGGTCGTGCGCCCCCCCAATGACTAGTTCGAATTGGACTAGGGGGAGGGGCGGCGCCCCCTCCTTCCTTCTCTTCCCTCTTCCCCTTCCTTGTCTCCTACTCCTACTACTTGGAAGGGGAGGAATCCTACTCCCGGTGGGAGTAGGACTCCTCCAGGGTGCGCCATAGGGGCCGGCCCTCTCCCCCTCCTCCACTCCTTTATATACGTGGCCAAGGGGCACCCCATAGACACAACAATTGATCTCTTGGATCTTTTAGCCGTGTGCGGTGCCCCTCTCCACCATAGTCCACCTCGATATATTGTAGCGGTGCTTAGGCGAAGCCCTGCGATGGTAGAGCATCAACATAGTCACCACGCCGTCGTGCTGACGGAACTCTCCCTCAAAGCTCGGCTGGATAGGAGTTCGAGGGACGTCATCGAGCTGAACGTGTGCAGAACTCGGAGGTGCCATGCGTTCGGTACTTGATCGGTCGGATCGTGAAGAAGTACGACTACATCAACCGCATTATGCTAACGCTTCCGCTTTCGGTCTACGAGGGTACATGGACACACTCTCCCCTCTCGTTTCCATGCATCACCATGATCTTCCGTGTGCGTAGGAATTTTTTTGAAATTACTATGTTCCCTAACAGTGGCATCCGAGCCAGGTTTTATGTGTTGATGTTATATGCACGAGTAGAACACAAGTGAGTTGTGGGCGATACAAGTCATACTGCTTACCAACATGTCATACTTTGGTTCGGCGGTATTGTTAGATGAAGCAGCCCGGACCGACATTACGCGTACGCTTTCGTGAGACTGGTTCTACCGACATGCTTTGCACACAGGTGGCTGGCGGGTGTCAGTTTCTCCAACTTTAGTTGAACCGAGTGTGGCTACGCCCGGTCCTTGAGAAGGTTAAAACAATACTAACTTGATGAACTATCGTTGTGGTTTTGATGCGTAGGTAAGAACGGTTCTTACTCAGCCCGTAGCAGCACGTAAAACTTGCAACAACAAAGTAGAGGATGTCTAACTTGTTTTTGCAGGGCATGTTGTGATGTGATATGGTCAAGACATGATGCTATATTTTATTGTATGAGATGATCATGTTTTGTAACCGAGTTATCGGTAACTGGCAGGAGCCATATGGTTGTCGCTTTATTGTATGCAATGCAATCACCCTGTAATTGCTTTACTTTATCACTAAGCGGTAGCGATAGTCGTAGAAGCAATAGTTGGCGAGACGACAACGATGCTATGATGGAGATCAAGGTGTCGCGCCGGTGACGGTGGTGATCATGACGGTGCTTCGGAGATGGAGATGACAAGCACAAGATGACGATGGCCATATCATATCACTTATATTGATTGCATGTGACGTTTATCTTTTATGCATCTTATCTTGCTTTGATTGACAGTAGCGTTATAAGATGATCTCTCACTAAATTATCAAGGTATAAGTGTTCTCTCTGAGTATGCACCATTGTGAAAGTTCTTCATGCTGAGACACCACGTGATGATCGGGTGTGATAGGCTCTATGTTCAAATACAACGGGTGCAAAACAGTTGCACACGCGGAATACTCAGGTTAAACTTGACGAGCCTAGCATATAACAGATATGGCCTCGGAACACGGAGACCGAAAGGTCGAGCGTGAATCATATACTAGATATGATCAACATAGTGATGTTCACCATTCAAACTACTCCATCTCGCATGATGATCGGACATGGTTTAGTTGATATGGATCACGTGATCACTTAGAGGATTAGAGGGATGTCTATCTAAGTGGGAGTTCTTTAATAATTTGATTAACTAAACTTTAATTTATCATGAACTTAGTCCTGGTAGTATTAGCATATCTATGTTGTAGATCAATAGCTCACGATGTTGCTCCCCGTTTATTATTTATATGTTCCTAAAGAAAACTAAGTTGAAAGATGTTAGTAGCAATAATGCGGATTGGATCCGTGATATGAGGTTTATCCTCATTGCTGCACAGAAGAATTATGTCCTTGATGCACCGCTAGGTGACAGACCTATTGCGGGAGCAGATGCAGACGTTATAAACATTTTGACAAAAGCTCGATATGATGACTACTTGATAGTTAAGTGCACCATGCTTTACGGCTTAGAACCGTGACTTCAAAAATGTTTTGAACGCCATAGAGCACATAAGATGTTCCAGGAGTTGAAATTGGTATTTAATACTCATGCCCGTGTCGAGAGCTATGAGACCTCTGACAGTACTTTGCCTACAAGATGGAGGAGAATAGCTCAACCAATGAGCATGTGTTCAGATTGTCTGGGTACTACAATTGCTTGAATCAAGTGGGAGTTAATCTTCTAGATAAGATAGTAATTGACAGAATTCTCTAGTCACTATCACCAAGTTAGTAGAACTTCGTGATGAACTATAGTATGCAAGGGATGACGAAAATGATTATCGAGCTTTTTATGATGATGAAATCGATGAAGGTAGAAATCGAGAAAGAACATCAAGTGTTGATGATTAACAAGACCACTAGTTTCAAGAAAAGGGCAAAGGGAAAGAAAGGGAACTTCAAGAAGAACATGTTGACACCAGATTTTGGCACGGCGAAGAACTTAATTAAGATGGACTCAAATGGAGAAGTGCTCAAAGTGAGAAATTTCCGTATCGTCAAAAGGAAAAACTTTGATATTTGGGCCATAGTTATCCGGTCTCATCTCTAAGGCCGAAGTTGTGTTCGAAGTATTTAGATTTTGTATTCAAAACACTATTCGGCTGATTACACCTCCAAGACTGCCCCATATTGAAAACTGATCTACATGAATTGTCTTCGTCTCGTCGAAACAATTGATTTTTATATAAAGATCGTCTCAATCCGAGGTCATATGCAAAAGTTAGAGCCCGCACAACGCGGCCCTCCAGTGAGCAAAAATATGACGCCCGGAACCAGGCACATATGTGGGTATGTCTGATGTGCTGTGTGAATAATTAGCTATATTGCACGACCGATTTGACCCTCGAGATGACCTCTGATGAAAAATGTTCCACGTGAAAGTTGTTCGTCTTGTCGAAACGGTCAAGATTGCTTTTGGGCTCGTTTCCATTCGAGGTCATTTGTCACCACAAAAAGGACCCTCAATGTACAGCCAGTTTAAACCGAACAGTTTTGGAAAGTTTGGATAAAACCAGTCCGAATTTAAATAGGGTTTTGGACGTGAATTGATGTAATTTTCTTGTAAGGAAAGCCTAGATAAATCCTTTGCTTGTACGGGAAGTCCAGCCACCTCTTATATATGTTGGGGTGACGGCCGATTGAAACAACACCAATCGAACAAACACATCTACTACTTTTTCGTGTTCATCTATTTTTTATCTCTCCCTTGTATCTTTCTTCTTGTTCTTCGCTAGTTCTTCATGCCGGAGGGCTGCAGATCGACGAGGCTCTTGGGGCGAGCGAATCGACCTGGAGCAGCCCATAGCCGCCGTGAACCCTGACGGGGTCCCTCCCGGGTAAGCCAGGATTCGGGTCTATAAAAGCGTCTGCTGGGTGTCCTGCGTATCGCGCTGCCGGTCAGATCTCCTTCGACGCGAGCTGCGGTGCATCACCCCCGGCGTCAAGGGTACACGGTGACGTGTTTGTGTGCGAACACACTTTTTGGCGACTCTGCTGGGGACGAAGCGTTGAACGGTCTCCGGCCCGTTCTTGCTACGAAGAGATTGTCATATAGGGTTTGACATCTACAAAGGTAATATAAATGCCCACTTCACTTATGTAGATGCAAATAATGCATATGTTGTTGCTAGATCGTCTAATGAGTATAATGTATCGGCTAGCCCTAGTTTTATCAATAATGTATCTAATTATGTGCAACAGCCGATTCAGAATAATCTTCATGCTTCAACTTCATATAATTTCAGCAACATGCAACATATGTATCACAACTCCCATGCATCGGCAACCCCACAAAACTATATGCCGACGAACAACATGATGAGTTCGGTTAATCAAGTTGAGATACCCCATGTAGGAACTTCCAATAGGATGCAACAAAGTGTTTCAACTTTTTATTCATCGGCAAATAACTTGCAGTTTGTTAATCCAAACGTGTCGGTGGATAGGGGAATCGGCCATGCTACTACTAGTTATTCGGCCAATTACCCTCAAACATCATATGCTACACCTCATGCTACTAATTTTCTGGCACCATACGCAACTGTTGATGTCCATAATTCGGCTCCCCACCTTCATGGTCATGGCCGAATAAGTGAAACTTCTACAGGCGCACAAATTCCGTCACCTACTACCGTGCCATATCATGTTCCCCCAACACAATTACAGAATTTCGGTGACATATCGTTACCGAAAGAGTCTAAAAGTGTCGGGGGGCAATTCTATCCAGATTGGGTCATTAAGAAAAATCTTACGTCTTGTTGGGATGATTGCAATGTTGTTCTACATGAATTAATAAAAGAGGGAAAGCCTATTAATTCTACTGCAAGCCAAGCTAGATTATGCCAAAAAGAGAAAGCATTGGGTGTGGATAGAATTATCAAAAAAGATGGTGATTCGGATAATAAAGTTAATTCGGCTATTGAAAAGACCGAATCAAATATTACGTATGCCGAATCTATTCTAGAAAAACAGGATGACAAGGTGTTGGGGAGCTATTCGAAAGAGGAACAACCTATCGTTCAAGTATCGCAACCATCATGCTCTACCAACGTGTTTGAAAAGGTATGTCTAGCAAGTGATTTACCTATCTTCTGATTTGGTCGCAGCTTTATTGTTGATGCTTCTATAGGAGAAATTCTCATAAGTAATTTTGAATGATCAATGACGATGGGAAATTTACTTTTTAGCAATAAAAATTTTATAGAACATATCGTTCAGTCTATTGTGCCATTTATAAAGACCGATAGTGACCTATTTTTGCAGTCAATGTTTTCCCCATTGCTTTATCGAAATTTCATATCGAATTGGGTAGCTTTGTTTGTTTCTTACTTGGCTTGCACTTGGTCTCAATTGAGACTTGTGTATTCTAAATATTTTCGTTTCAGAAATTTAAAGCCAATGTCAAATTCTTTTGAAAAATCCGATGCTAATATAATATCTTATCCAAATACATTGAAGATAGGATGTAAAACACAATGCATAGACGAATGGGGAGATTCTAAATCTGAACCATTCGTTTGCTCAACTCCAAAGATGTTTGCACACCAAGATCGGCTAGAAAATAAGAAGTATACCTTCAATTCAAGCATGTGTGATCAAATATTTGATTTGTTGCTAAAAAATAATTACATTAAAGCTCTTGATCACCATGTGAAGCCATCAATCCAAGGACGAATGTATTGCAAGTTGCATGATTCGTCCAAGCATAATTTTGAGGATTGCAACATGTTTCGTCAAATAGTTAAATCGGCCATTGATAAAGGACGATTAAAATTTGTTGAAACACCAAGGGATGACCAGTCTATTCTGATTGGTCCTAATGGAAAAAGGTTTTTGAATCGGCTATTTCAAGACGATTCCTTTAAAGATGAGAAGGTAAAAACTACAGGTGATGAGATCAAGCTTTCAAGTAAAAAAGTTGTTCAAGAGCACAATGAAAATATTCTTGAAGGCATGAGTTCTATCAAAGATACAATGAAGACGCCAAGGACTGGGGGGCAACAAGAAATTCCAAAGATCGGTGCAAGTCAAGACAAAGGAGATAAAGGCCGCAATAAGCACAAGTGAAAGAAATCCAAGGTCACTTTTGCACAATTATTAGATAAATATCAAAAGAAGAGTGAAGAGAAAAGTGCTTATCGGCGAACTAATGGAAAAGCATCAAGATCACCCCCTAGGCGCAAACCTGAGGATTGGTATTGGCAAAATGAGAATTCTAATGCGGTATATTCATATCCATATTTTGTGTCGCCAATGCCAATGCCATGGATACCTTCCTATGATCATGTAAATCCATATCCATCATGGGACAAGTATGATACAAGGGTGCATTCTTCATCTTATTTTAGACCATCTCCCAAACATTATGCAGCTCCAAAAAGATCAACATTTGAACAATCACATGTCAAAGACCTTTTCAATCATAAGGAATCGGTCCGGATCTCAAGGAACAAGAAAGAGGTGGTCAAACAAATTTATCGTGTTAAAAATATGGTCGTAAGAGTGCTACTTCAGATTTGATCTCAAATGAGAAGGAGCCAATTAAAGTATTGACATTGGCTACTAATGGCGATGAGGCAAGTCAATCAAGTACCAAATCTGAAGAGAAGAAGTTGAGAGTGCACATGGTAAAACAAGTATTGCCATTGCTTCAAACAAAATCACAGCCAGGGTGCCCACTCGGCTTATCATATTGGCAAAATAAGAAATTACAAAAACTTAGTGCACAAGAACTTAAAGAAAGGAATATGGCATGGGTTCCCAAAGGAAAGTATTAAAAATAATAATTATGTGCAAGCTTCCTTTACAAGGAGTGCGGCAAATGTGAAGAAGGAAAAGAGTGAAAACTATGAAGGACCAAGCCGAAGGTTTCAACATCTTCGGTCCACACATTATCCATTTTCTTCAACAATGTCGTTGATGCCTATGTCATGGAATTTCTCATCAGGTATGATTGGTTACCCTCAATGGGCTTATTTTAAACCATGGATGCAATATAATTTCTTACATCATGAAAGGGTATTACCAAATCATCATATGTTTGATTAGCTTTACTTTTCTTGCTAATCCAAATGGCTGATATGTACTTATCGTCCTAAGTACATAAAATGGCCAATGGAGTGTTGACATCGTCCTTAGGAAAAGCATCGTGCAAGTTATTTTTCGGCACACAAGTTTGCCGAAAAACAGAGGGGCATGTGTTGACACCAGATTTTGGCACGGCGAAAAACATAATTAAGATGGCCTCAAATGGAGAAGTGCTCAAAGTGAGAAAGTTCCATATCATCAAAAGGAAAAACTTTTATATTTGGGCCATAGTCACCCGGTCTCATTTCTAAGGCCGAAGTTGTGTTTGTAGTATTTAGATTTTGTATTCAAAACACTAATCGGCTGATTACGCCTCCAAGACTACCCCATATTGAAAACTGATCTACATGAATTATCTTCATCTCGTCGAAACAATCGATTTTTATATAAAGATCGTCTCAATCCGAGGTCATATGCAAAAGTTAGAGCCCGCACAGCGCGACCCTCCAATGAGCAAAAATATGACGCCCGAAACCAGACACATATGTGGGTATGTCTGATGTGCTGTGTGAATAATTAGCTATCTTGCACGACCGATTTGACCCTTGAGATGACCTTTGATCAAAAATGTTCCACATGAAAGTTGTCCGTCTCGTCGAAACGGTCAAGATTGCTTTTGGGCTCGTTTCCATCCGAGGTTGTTTTTCACCACAAAAAGGACCCTCAAAGTACAGCCAATTTAAACCGAACAGTTTTGGAAAGTTCGGATAAAACCAGTCCGAATTTAAATAGGGTTTTGGACGTGAATTGATGTAATTTTTTTGTAAGGAAAGCCTAGATAAATCCTTTGCTTGTACGGGAAGTCCAGCCGCCTCTTATATATGTTGGGGGTGACGGCCGATTGAAACAACACCAATCGAACAAACACATCTACTACTTTTTCGTGTTCATCTATTTTTTATCTCTCCCTTGTATCTTTCTTCTCGTTCTTCGCTAGTTCTTCATGCTGGAGGGCTGCAGATCCACGAGGCTCTAGGGGCAAGTGAATCGACCTGGAGCATCCCATAGCCGCCACGAGCCTTGACGGGGTCCCTCCCGGGTAAGCGGGGCTTCAGGTCTACAAAAGCGTCTGTTGGCTGTCCTGCGTATCGCGCTGCCGGTCC
Organism: Triticum aestivum; assembly: GCF_018294505.1. NCBI lineage: Eukaryota > Viridiplantae > Streptophyta > Magnoliopsida > Poales > Poaceae > Triticum > Triticum aestivum. The sequence goes on from NC_057812.1 coordinate 430,013,578, forward strand.
GATCTCCTTCGACGCGAGATGCGGTGCATCACCCCCGGCGTCGAGGGTACATGGTGACGTGTTCGTGTGACAACAGAATGGCAAGCAAGTTGCTGCTCAAGAAGAAGCCCAAGTCTGGACCTAAGCATGAAACTAAGTGCTTCTACTGCAAAGGGACTGGTCACTGGAAGTGGAACTACCCCAAGTATTTGGTGGATAAGAAGGATGGCAAAGTGAACAAAGCTATATTCGATATACATGTTATTGATGTGTACTTTACTAGTGTTTATAGCAACCCCTCAGTATTTGATACTAGTTCAGTTGCTAAGAGTAGTAACTCGAAACGGGAGTTGAAGAATGAACACAGACTAGTTAAGGGTGAAGTGACAATGTGTGTTGGAAGTGGTTCCAAGATTGATATGATCATCATCGCACACTCCCCATACTTTCGGGAATAGTGTTAAACCTAAATAAATGTTATTTAGTGTTTGCGTTGAGCATGAATATGATTTGATCATGTTTATTGCAAAACGTTTATTCATTTAAGTTAGAGAATAATTGTTGTTCTGTTTACATGAATAAAACCTTCTGTAGTCATACACCCAATGAAAATGGTTCATTGGATCTCGATCGTAGTGACATACATATTCATAATATTGAAGCCGAAAGATGCAAAGTTAATAATGATAGTGCAACTTATTTGTGGAACTGTCGTTTAGGTCATATTGGTGTAAAGCGCATGAAGAAACTCCATGTTGATGGGTTTTTGGAATCACTTGATTATGAATCATTTTGATGCATGCAAATCATGCCTCATGGGCAAGATGACTAAGACTCCGTTCTCCGGAACAATGGAGCGAGCAACTGACTTATTGGAAATAATACATACTGATGTATGCGGTCCGATGAGTGTTGAGGCTCACGGCGGGTATCGTTATTTTCTGACCTTCATATATGATTTGAGCAGATATGGGTATATCTACTTGATGAAACATAAGTCTGAAACATTTGAAAAGTTCAAAGAACTTCAGAGTGAAGTGGAAAATCATCGTGACAAGAAAATAAAGTTTCTACGATCTGGCCGCAGAGACAAATATTTGAGTTACGAGTTTTGGTCTTCAATTAAAACAATGTGGAATAGTTTCACAAAATCGTGCCACCTGGAACACCACAGCATAATGGTGTGTCCGAACGTCATAATCATACTATTATTGGATATAGTGCAATCTATGATGTTTCTTACTAATTAACCATTATAGTTTTGGGGTTATGCATTAGAGACAGCTGCATTCACGTTAAAAAGGGCACCATCTAAATCCGTTGAGGTGACACCGTATGAACTGTGGTATGGCAAGAAACCAAAGTTGTCGTTTCTTAAAGTTTGGGGTTGCGATTCTTATAAGAAAAAGTTTCATCATGATAAGTTCAACCTAAATCGGAGAAATGTGTCTTCATATGATACCCAAAGGAGATAGTTGGGTACACCTTCTATCACAGATCCGAAGGCAAGACATTCGTTGTTGAGAATGGATCCTTTCTAGAGAAGGAGTTTCTCTCGAAAGAAGTGAGTGGGAGGAAAGTAGAACTTGATGAGGTAACTGTACCTGCTCCCTTATTGGAGAGTAGTTCATCATAGAAATTTGTTCCTGTGACTGCTACACCAATTAGTGAGGAAGCTAATGATGATGATCATGTAACTTCAGATCAATTTACTACCGAACCTTGTAGGTAAACCAAAGTGATATCCGCACCAGAGTGGTACGGTAGTCCTGTTCTGAAGGTCATGTTAATTGACCATGAAGAACCTATGAACTATGAGGAAGCGATGATGAGCCCAAATTCCGCAAAGTGGCTTAAGGCCATGAAATCTGAGATTGGATCCATGTATGAGAACAAAGAATGGACTTTGATTGACTTGCCCGATGATCGGTGAGTCATTAATAATAAATGGATCTTCAAGAGGGAGACGGACGCTGATAGTAGTGTTACTATCTACAAAGCTCGAATTGTCGCAAAGTTTTTTCGACAAGTTCAAGGTGTTGACTATGATGAGATTTTCTCACTCGTATCGATGCTTAAAAGTATGTCCGAATCATGTTAGCAGTTGCCGCATTTTATGAAATCTGGCAAATGGATGTCAAAACTGTATTCCTTCATGGATTTCTTAAAAAGAAGAGTTGTATATGATGCAACTAGAAGGTTTTGTCGACCCTAAAGGTGCTAACAAAGTGAGCAAGCGTCAGCGATCCATCTATGGACTGGTGCAAGCATCTCGGAGTTGGAATATATGCTTTGATAAAGTGATCAAAGTATATGGTTTTATACAGACTTGCGGTGAAGCCTGTATTTACAAGAAAGTGAGTGGGAGCACTACAACATTTCTGACAAGTATATATAAATGACATATTGTTGATCGGAAAGAATGTAGAATTTTCTGGAAAGCATAAAGGAGTATTTGAAAGGAGTTTTTCAAAGAAAGACCTCGATGAAGCTTCTTACACATTGAGCATCAAGATCTATAGAGATGGATCAAGACGCTTGATAAGTTATTTCAATGAGTACATACCTTGACAAGATTCTGAAGTAGTTCAAAATAGAACAGTCAAATAAGGAGTTATTGCCTGTGTTGCAAGGTGTGAAGTTGAGTAAAGACTCAAAACCTGACCACAGTAGAAAATAGAAAGAGAATGATAAGTCATTCCCTATGCCTCAGTCATAGGTTCTATAAAGTATGCTATGCTGTTTACCAGTCCTATTATATACCATAGCATCTTTCTGGCAAGGGAGTACAATAGTGATCTAGGAGTAGGTCACTGGACAGTGGTCAAAATTATCCTTAGAGGACTAAGGAAATATTTCTTGGTTATGGAGGTGATAAAAGAGTTTGTCTTAAAGAGTTACGTCGATGCAAGCTTTTTACATTGATCTAGATGACTCTAAGTCTCAATCTAGATACATATTGAAAGTGGGATCAATTAGCTAGAGTAGCTCCGTGCAGAGCATTGTAGACATGGAAATTTGCGAAATACATACGGATCTGAATGTTGCAGACCCGTAGACTAAACTCCTCTCACAAGCAAAACATGATCACTCTTTAGGTGTTAATCACATAGCGATGTGAACTAGATTATAGACTCTAGTAAACCCTTTGGGTATTAGTCACATGGAGATGTGAACTAATCACATAAAGATGTGAACTACATTATTGACTCTAGTGCAAGTGGGAGACTGAAGGAAATATGCCCTAGAGGCAATAATAAAGTTATTATTTATTTCCTTATATCATGATAAATGTTTATTATTGTCACATCCCTAGTTCTGGTATGACCTAGGCTGGCCTTCTTGTGAGCATCATGTTTAAATTTCATTTAAATTTGAAATGGGGATTTGTGAAAGCCTCAGAAATCATTTCTGGAAATGACCCAGATAAAAATTGCTCCAAAAAGGTCCAAGAAAATGTTCATGCTGCTCTCTGAAAATATTGGTCGGAGGTAAAATTCAAACAAATATTTTCAGGAGCTCATAAATATTTATTTTGGCCATTTGGAATTAATGCAATAATTATTTGCACTGGATATATATGTGTTATATTTATTTATATATGCCCAATAGTTCTAATTGTTATGTGAGGGGCTCTGGAATATTTCAACTAGCTCCTACAATAAATTTCAGAAGAAAATAAATTGATTTAGTGTTTTACTAAATCAGAACAAATGTCAGAAAATAGAAAAGAAAAACAAAAAAAAGGAAAAACCCTACTGCACTTACCTCCCTGTGCAACCTGGCCTGGCCCAGTGTCCCAACAGGCCGGCCCAGCCGACTGGCCAGTGCGAGTCGTCCCCTTCCTCGCGCTAGGAGGACAGGGGCACGCGCTCGCCGCGTGCAGCCACGCGCCCGGCCACCTCCTACCTTCCTGTCCCCCCCCCTCGTCGCTCTGGTTGCCCCACGCGATGCCACGCGCTGCCCCGGACCTCTCTCACTCTCTCACGCTCTCCCTCCTCCCATGGATCACTCCCTCTCCTCGGACCGAACGCGCCCGTCGCCGCTGCTCGCCGTTGCCATAGCCCACCGCCTCCCCCTCGCCCTCTCTCCGTGTCTGCAAGCTCCGCCACGTCTCCGTCTACCTGTACATCGAGCCACGCGCCTCGAGAGGCCCTGGAGCGCCTCCATCGCCGTTGTCTTCATCTCCGGCCGCCGTGGATCCCCATCGCCGCATCGTCGACCTCAGCGCGTCCCTGAGCTTGCCGCCAAGCCCACCGACACCGCTATGAGCTGCTGCTCCTCCTCCCCCTCTCCGTTTTCTCGCTTGTATGCCGTAGCCGCTGCCTTGCCGATGACCATAATCATCGCCGCCTGAGCTCGTCGCCGACGCAGCTCCGGTGACCAAATGGTTGCCCCGGCGAGTCCAAACCTCTCCTCGCACCCCGTAGAGCCTCACTAGTGCATCCGCTTGCCCGCTAGCACACCGCAGCAGCAAAACCACCGACGCCCGAACTCTGGCGGCCGCAAAAGAGCTCGCCGCCGTCGGCTCAGGCCACCCCAGCTCCTCCCGTTCGCTCCATTAGATGTGCCGCAGTGCCAACTAGTCGTAGCCGCAAACCACGAGTAAAACGGTGTCCTGTAGAGCTTTTTCGAGCCGCCCCGTCGTCTCTGTCGTCGCCGGCGACAAGCCGTGGACCAGGTCCGGCGGGTTTGACCCTGTTTGACCGGGGTTTGACTTCCCCCTGACCCATTGACGTGCGGGCCAGGCCCCTGCTTAACTAAGTGATAGATTAATTAGTGTTAATTAACTTAGTTAGATAGGTTAGTCAATGACATGTGGTGTCCGACCTGCCAGGTGATTAGCTTAAGTCTAATCACCATTTTGCTAACCACCCCTGACACTGACAGTGGGCCCAGCGCCCACTAATCCTAATTAGACCAAATAAACCCCCTATTAACTAACTGAGTCACTGATGTGTGGTCCCCACGCGTCAGGTTTGACATAGTCAGCCGTGGTTGACTCGCTGACGTCATGCCACTGTCATGCTGACGCAGTTATTCATTTTCTGGTTTTAAATAAATCAGGAATATCCAGAAAATGATATAAACTTCAAAAATTCATAGAAATTCAACCGTAGCTCAGATTGAAATAATTTATATATGAAAAATTACCAGAAAAATGCAATCTATCCATCTGTACCATTTCCATGCATGATAAACTAACTTATACTTGATGTATAGGTGAAAACATATTAATGGCATTCATAAAGAATTAACTTGGAGTTGCATTTGAATTCTTGGTTCAAATGGACTTCGTCCAAATGAATGCTAGCTGCATTCGCTCAAACAACATCACATCTACATGCAATGTTGATACGGCCATTTTGCATGATGCTTTATAGCGATATTTATTGCATTATGGACTGTTATTTCACTTTATGTCACAATACTTATGGCTATTCTCTCTTATTTTACAAGGTTTACATAAGGAGGGAGAATGCCGACAGCTGGAATGCTGGGCGGGAAAAGGAGCAAATATTGGAGACCTATTCTGCGCAACTCCAAAAGTCCTGAAACTGCACAGAACATCTTAAAATAAATAAAGAAAAATCCTCGCCAAAGATGAAGGCCAGGGGGCCCACGCCCTGCTCACGAGGGTGGGGGGCGCCCCCCCCCCCTAGGGCGCGCCCCCCTACCTCGTGGGCCCCCTGGTGGCTCTCCGACGTCCATCTTCTCCTATATGAAGTCTTTCGATGAGAAAAAATAAGAAGGAACTTTTCGGGACGAGACTCCGCCGCCACGAGGCGAAACCTTGGTGGATCCAATCTAGAGCTCCGGTAGAGCTGTTCTGCCGGGGATACTTCCCTCCGGGAGGGGGAAATCATCACCATCATCATCACCAACGCTCCTCTCATCGGGAGAGGGCAATATCCATCAACATCTTCACTAGTACCATCTCATCTCCAAACCCTAGTTCATCTCTTGTATCCAATTATTGTCTCAAAGTCCGGGATAAGTGCTAGTAGGTTGCTAGTAGTGTTGATCACTACTTGTAGTTGATGCTAGTTGGTTTATTTGGTGGAAGATCATATGTTCAGATCCTATATGCATATTATTACCCCTCTGATTATGAACATGAATATGCTTTGTGAGTAATTACGTTCGTTCCTGAGGGCAAGGGAGAAGTCTTGCTATTAGTAGTCATGTGAATTTGGTATTCGTTTGATATTTTGATAAGATGTATGTTGTCTAGCCTCTAGTGGTGTTATGTGAACGTCGACTACATAACACTTCACCATTATTTGGGCCTAGAGGAAGGCATTGGGAAGTAATAAGTAGATGATGGGTTGCTAGAGTGACAGAAGCTTAAACCCTAGTTTATGTGTTGCTTCATAAGGGGCTGATTTGGATCCATATGTGTCATGCTATGGTTAGGTTTACCTTAATACTTTTGTTGTAGTTGCGGATGCTTGCAATAGAGGTTAATCATAAGTGGGATGCTCGTTCAAGTAAGAACAACACCCAAGCACCGGTCCACCCACATATCAAATTATCAAAGTATCGAACGCGAATCATATGAACGTGATGAAAACTAGCTTGATGATATTCCCATGTGTCCTCGGGAGCGCTTTTCCTATTATAAGAGTTTGTTCCGGCTTGTACTTTGCTACAAAAGGATTGGGCCACCTTGCTACACTTTATTTACTTTTGTTACTTGTTGCTCATTACAATCTATCTTATCACAAAACTATCTGTTACCACTTATTTCAGTACTTGCAGAGAATACCTTGCTAAAAACCGCTTATCATTTCCTTCTGCTCCTCGTTGGGTTCGACACTCTTACTTATCGAAAGGACTACGATAGATCCCCTATACTTGTGGGTCATCAAGACTCTTTTCTGGCGCCGTTGCCGGGGAGTGTAGCGCCTTTGGTAGGTGGAATTTGGTAAGGAAAAATTTATATAGTGTGCTGAAATTTACTGTCACTTGTTACTATGGAAAGTAATTCTCTGAGGGGCTTGTTCGGGGTATCTTCACCCCGTCCAGTAGAGCAAAGAGTTGCTCCTCAACCTACTGGACCTATTGAAAATGAAACTCCTTTTGAATTTCCTTCGGGTATGATGGAAAAATTGCTAGCTAACCCTTTTACAGGAGATGGAACAAAGCATCCTGATGAGCACTTAATATATGTGGATGAAGTTTGTGGATTATTTAAGCTTGCAGGTATACCCGATGATGTTGCTAAGAAGAAGGTATTCCCTTTATCTTTGAATGGAGACGCATTGATATGGTATAGGCTATGTGATGATATGAGATCATGGGACTATAAAAGATTGAAGTTGGAATTTCATCAAAAGTATTACCCTATGCATCTTGTTCATCGTGATCGCAATTATATATATATATATTCTGGCCTCGCAAAGGAGAAAGCATCGCTCAAGCTTGGGGGAGGCTTAAATCAATGTTATATTCATGCCCCAATCACGAGCTCTCAAGAGAAATGATTATTCAAAATCTATATGCTCGGCTTTCTGATAACAATCGCACCATGCTCGATACTTCTTGTGCTGGCTCTTTTATGATGAAGACTATTAAATTCAGATGGAATTTATTGGATAGAATTAAACGCAACTCTGAAGATTGGGACCTCGACGAAGGTAAGGAGTCAGGTATGACACCTATGTTTGATTGTGTTAAGTCTTTTATGGATACCGATATTTTCCGTAAGTTTATCACTAAATATGGACTTGACTCTGAGATAGTAGCTTCTTTCTGTGAATCTTTTTCTACTTATGTTGATCTCCCTAAGGAGAAGTGGTTTAAATATCATCCTCCCATAGAAGTAAAAGTAGTTGCACCTATTAAAGTTGAAGAAAAGACTGTCACTTATAATGATCCTATTGTTCCTACTTCTTATGTTGAGAAACCACCTTTCCCTGTTAGATTAAAGGATCATGCTAAAGCTTCAACTGTTGTTCGTAAAAGCAATATTAGAACTTATACACCTCCTGAGCAAGTTAAAGTAGAACCTAATATTGCTATTGTTAAAGATATCTTGTCTGATAATATTGATGGGCATGTTATTCAGTTCGAAGGTGAAACTGCTAGAATTGCTAAACCTTGTGATAAAGATAAACATAGACCTGTGGTAAGCGTGCCTGTTATTTCTGTTAAAATAGGAGATCATTGATATCATGGCTTATGTGATATGGGTGCTAGTGCTAGTGTAATACCTATTGACTTGTACGAAGAAATTAAGAATGAAATTGCACCTGTTGAGTTAGAAGATATTGATGTTACTATTAAACTTGCTAATAGAGATACTATTGCACCAATTGGAATTGTTAGAGATGTTAAAGTCTTGTGTGGGAAGACTAAATATCCTGCTGATTTTCTTGTTCTTGGTTCCCCACAAGATAGCTTTTGTCCCATTATATTTGGTAGACCCTTCTTAAATGCTGTCAATGCTACCATAGACTGCACAAAGAATGTTGTTACTGTTGGCTTGGATGATATGGTTCATGAGTTTAATTTCTCTAAATTTAGCAAACAACATCGTGAGGAAGAATTATCTAGTAAGGATGAAATTATTGGTCTTGCTTCTATTGCCGTACCTCCTAGTGATCCTTTAGAACACTATTTGCTAGACCATGAAAATGATATGTTCATGAATGAAAGAAGGGAAATAGATGAAGTATTCTTTAAACAGGAACCTATTCTGCAACATAATTTGCCTGTTGAAATTTTAGGGGATCCTCCTCCACCCAAGGGTGATCCCGTGTTTGAGCTTAAACCTTTGCCTGATAATCTTAAATATGCTTATCTTGATGAAAAGAAGATATATCCTATTATTATTAGTGCTAACCTTTCAGAGCATGAAGAAGAAAGATTATTGAAAACTCTGAAGAAGCATCGTGCTGCTATTTGATATACTCTTCATGATCTTAAGGGCATTAGTCCCACTCTATGTCAACATAAAATAAATTTGGAAGCAGATGCCAAACCAGTTCGTGATCCTTAACGACGTCTGAATCCTAAAATGAAAGAAGTGGTAAGAAAAGAAATACTAAAGCTTCTGGAGGCAGGTATAATCTATCCCGTTGCTGATAGTGAGTGGGTAAGTCCTGTCCATTGTGTCCCTAAGAACGGAGGTATTACTGTTGTTCCTAATGATAAAGATGAACTGATTCCACAAAGAATTACCACAGGTTATAGGATGGTAATTGATTTCCGCAAATTAAATAAAGCAACTAAGAAAGATCATTACCCCTTTGTCGTGGAGTTGACAAGGCAGATGTCCTAGAGCAAGGACTTAGTCATAGGGCCATCGCACTAGGAAGCTTAAAGGGGTTAATCGGGACAAAGGACATGAGAGAGTTTTATACTAGTTCGGCCCCTTACGATGAAGGTAAAATCCTACGTCTAGTTGGGATTGGTATTGCTGATGTTTCGACTTCCAAGAGGCTCAACTCGCTGTCCTGGTTATCGACTTCGTTCTCTCCCTTAAGCCGCCACCAGGTCGTCCCCTTATATACATGGGTTGACATCTAGTGGCTTACAGAGTCCCGACCGGCTCATAATCGTGTCCGGCTCGGTGACTTCCTCTACATGCCTTTCTTTATAAGTCTTTCCGTTCCTATGGCGGTTTACAATAACGGGCTTTTAAGCCGGCCCGAGGCCTTTGGGCTTTCTATATATACTAATAAACTATCATCTTGACTGTATATTGGGCTTCTTATGTAACCCGCCATTAAAGCTGACCCGGCCCCTCCTGGGCAGGTCTCAGCTGATAATAATATCCCCAACATTAGGCCCTAGGTTGACTTTGAACTTTGTTCTTTGTCAATCTTCAATACTTAGGAAGAATGCATCCTCTGTCTGAAAATTTCCTTAACCCGCCGTGACGTCATCTTTTTGAAACACAAAAAACTTTCATGACGTCATCTTCCAACAGATCTTTCATTTTTAATGCTTTCCGGGAATCGAGGAGTCTGTTCAGTTGGATAATCATTATTGGGTCTCCTCGATTTTGGCGCCCGCGCGTTCGCGCATTCCCTTATAAATAGGCATAACTTAAGTCTTTCTCATTCTCCTTTCTTCCTCATCTTCTTCCTCTCGCAACCTCCGTCGCTGCTTGAGCTCCGCCGTCGCCAAGCTTGGCCACTACATCACCCTGAGTTCATCCAGAGAACACATCGACTTTTCGCGGCAAGCCTGCTTCCTGTAAGCTTTCCTCTCTCTCCCGCACCTAGATCTGTTTCAAGGTTTCACGAGTTCTTCAGCGTTATTCATCTGTTCATCACGGGCCATCTTGTTGATCTTCTCTGCAACTTATTTTGATCTAGAAAAGAGATATAACTCGCGTGGTAGCTGTTTGGCATTCGTTTTTTATATCAGTAGATTCCTTTTACCTGTACAGATGCGTCGTTATAGTCGACGAACTCCTCTATACTATGTTTTTAGGTCTAGAATATTTCCATTTTTGAAACAGCCCTTTGATCCAAAATGATAATAAGAACTTGGTGAAACTTTTTTATGCCAACACTTAACTGAATTCTGCCTTCTGAGAAAAACTGTAGTCATGGCGGCTTACCACTCCGGCTTTCTTTTCCTTATATACCATTAGCCCTTAGTTAAACCGCCATTACTTGCTTTATAATTGACCATAGACTCAACCGCCATATTGTTATTTATTTTTCAGTTCGTTGCTCATCATACCGTCGAAGTCACCGACCGTTTGTAACTGGGTCCCTGCTTCCGTAACTGAGGAACAGTTAAAAGAATTCTTCATCGTTGGGTTTCTGCCTTCAAAGAATGTCATGTATTATCGTGCTCCTGACCCAGAGGAAAAACGTCCCAATCCGAAAGATGGAGAAGTGATTATCTTTACTGACCACATGAACCAGGGATTTTCACCACCAGGTTCAAAATTCTTCAGAGAGGTCCTTCATTTTTTCAAACTCCATCCTCAGGACCTTGGACCCAACTCTATTTCCAATATTTGTAACTTCCAAGTGCTCTGTGAGGCGTATCTTCAGCAAGATCCCACCATAGAATTGTTTAGAGAGTACTTTTATCTGAATCGCCAGAATGAATGCACCAACGGTTCTAGCTTAGAACTTGGAGGCATTTCAATTCAGCGCCGTCAGGGTGCTGTTTTTCCTCTCATCGTCTTACCGAGCCACCCAAAAGATTGGAACCAAACTTGATTTTATTGTCAAGATACTTCTCCAGCAAATGAGAAGCCTCTGCCGAGTTATCGCCCTAGCCGTCTTGACTCCAAGTTCACCCTTCCGGATAAGCTTGTCGTCGCTGAACGTAGGAAGCTTCTTATCTCCATTAGAAGAATCAATGGCTTATTGGGTAATGGTCTAACCGGAGTAGATCTGACCCATTGCTGGATCTCATGGAGGGTTATCCCATTAAGTCGTCGATCTCAACTGATGTATGAATATGACGGTAGCCCGGACCACCCTCTTCGTCATAGCCCAGTTGAACTCACCGAAGAAGACATTGTTTCGATGTCGACCCTTTTGGTAAATGGGAAATACGAAGATTGCAATATTGTTGGGTTAAGTCCCTTCTGCAAGATTAATCCGTTGCCAGAAGTAAGTACATTCTGATCTCTTTTTCTTTGTGTTTTGCCCAGCTATTAGTACTTAATACTGATCTTTCTTCTTGTCTTTACAGGCCAATTCTGACTTCTGGAAGGTGAAATATGACCACGAAGCTGCCAAGAAGGTGAAACTCGTTGCCATGAACGCTAAGAAAAAACAGCCCGGAAATCCAAGAAGAAGAAGAAGAAAACCACTGCTGAAGATTTAATGAAGCTTGACGACACGTCTGACTCGGAGGTAGCCCTTGACTCCCTTGTCCAATTTTATAACACTCTTATTAACACTGATCCTTACCAGGATGACACTGGGGCCAGTCAGGCTGAGGAAGTAGAGGTAACTATTATTTCCTCCGACTCAGAGCCCTTACCAAGACAGAAAGTTCGTCGAGTGATCCGTAAAGTAAGGTTCTCTAACCCTTTAGCTCACTTGGATCCCAACTTTCATTTGAAAAGCAGCAACATGAAAGCCGCCGTGAAGTTGGAATTGAGGATGAACCGGCTGTTGTCCTTCAACAGACCCCTTGGAAACGCCCAAACGAGGTTTAATTATTACTGTTTTTAACCCGCTTTGATGAATCCTGCTCCTTACATTTCTTTTAACTCTTTCCTTTAACCTTTCAGGAGGTGTCTCGTTCTTCAGATGACTCATATCAAACACAATTGCCGGCTTTCAAGACTGCTCCTGGGTAATCAAAAAATTTCCTTTCTCCCAGGTTGCTCAATTGTATCTTAACGCTGACAATTCTGCTATATTATTCTTTAGTGGCCAGGCTAAATCCAAGAAATCAAAGGTGGCTAGACCGGCGGAAGACCCGCCAATACCAGCATCTGAGCCGGCTAGGCCACTTTCTCCATTAACTACCGCCCCAGAAGACCCGCCTATCAATGAAGCAAATCCTTTAGAGCCGTCCCTTGACAACACCACTATGAATCCTTCCACCGTTGGACCGTCAAGCTCAACTGACCCGCCGTCTCCACGTGTTCAAGATGTTCAAATTACTGGGAGTCGCGTCGTTGAGCCGGGGAACCCAACGGTGTTGGCTAAGTGCACAGCTAAGCAGAAAGCATTGGAAAGGCAAAAGGTTCGCTTTGATGTTGCCAACTACGACCGTCTTAATGCCAGTGATATATTATCCGGCTATCTCAGTCATGTCCACTCCAGGCGTGAGTCTGAGATAGAGATGGTCAAGTAACTTCAGTTGAAGTATGAGGTATGTTATTTCCGGTTACCATATTCCTTCATCCCCCAAGTCTTCAGCTTTATGAGAGAAGCGGAATAACCTGTAGACTTAAAATATAGGCCGAGACTTTTTACCTCTGGATCACTGCCTGATAGAAACAAAACTTGACCCATAGTCCCCAAGGACCGGTTTATTTTGAGCATTAATGAACCGGTACTTTTAGACCTAAAACCTCCTTCAAAATACTTAACACTCCGGTTTAAACTTGAAAAACTTGCTGAACTGCATGCATTAGCCCCCAAGTGCCAAGTGATGTTACTTTGTAAAGGACTTGGGACTTTAAATATGTTGGTAGAGTCATAAAAATTTAATTTAGCATACATTAGCCCCCAAGTGTCAAGTGGTTTATTCATAAAGTACTTGAAACTTGAATTTTGAAATTGGATACTGGAATTTGAAACCAAGTCTTGATTTATCTGAATGTTTTCACAGAATGCATTGTCTGAACTGAACTCCCAATTGACTGATACAAAGACCCGGCTAGTGAACCAGGAATTAGAAATTAAATCTTCCACCTCCCAACTGCAAATAAGACTTTCTGAAATGGAGAAGTTGAAGACCGACTTTGCTGCCAAAGAGAAAACTTGGGCAGATGAGAAGATACTTCTGATCCGGCGAGCTGAGACAGCCGAGACAGCTCTGAAGGAAATTTCAACCGAACTGAACGGTTTAAAGGGCCAGGTGTCTCAGATGGTCGCTGCTATCTTTGGTAAGCTTCCTGATTGATCTTTCATATGTGTTTCTTGTCAATCCGGAATATGATCCGTCAACTGACTGTGAAAAATGCATGTAGGTCCGCGAAGTAAGAATCTAAACCAAGACCCGTTGATTAAGATGAAAGCCGTGTACACTTTAACTTCACAATTGTATATCGGCGCACAACGAGCTCTGGCTACCATCTCTCCTACTAATCAAGGGTCGAACCGGATCAGTGATGTCTTGAAGAAGCTGTCCATTCTCCCTGCCAGATTCCAAGAGGTGAAACGCTCCTGAGCGCGAGCCGGAGCATTGACTTCCCTAAGCCACTCCAAGGCTTGGGTACCAGATCTAGACCCGGCAGATGTGGCAAGAGGTTATCCTACCGTGAAGGAGGATGGGTCTCCTTTTGATCAGGATGACTTTATAGCCTACGTCCGTGAAGTCCGGCCTCAGGCGACAAGCCTTGGAGATGATACCAATGTGGACAAGTATCAACCGGGTTTTGATAATGAGAATAAGAAGATGGCCCCACCTTCCTATAAAGTAACCGACTTGATCCCACCGGTGAGAGAAGACATATTTGCCCCGGAAGTTGATCCGGTTGGCCTGATTGATGACGAAGCTGAATTTGTCGCCATGAACGGCTATGACTGGTCAAAACCCAACTTCCAGCAGATTCAAGATGTTGAACCAGTGAGGGAAGGACAATGATCATCTTCATGGGCTTTAGAAAGCCTTGTAATAGCTTAGCTGCTAAAAACACCATATGTCTGATTATGCCATCGTGCATAAAACACTTCTATGTGAATTTGTGCTTCCGGGTGCCAATGTTTTAATGCTTTTCTTATGCCTTGTTTAATGCTTGTCTCTGCAATGTTTAAACTCTGTTCCTGTGAACACAAGGAAAATAGAGAGGCTTGGCAAGGCAGTTTAGAAACAGCTGGGTTTAAACACCTCTTTTACAACTCGTATCTCCACCTCAAAGATCAGAGACAAATATAAATAAAGGATAAGGTTTAATATTAACTCTTAAATTAATGCAGCCGGTAAGTGCGTGTAAATAAGAATTATACCTTGTCCTTGTGGATTCTTAGGCCGCTGGCTCAAATAACTCGGGTGACGAACTTGATAATTCAATATGTATCCTTGAATATTCAATAATCATATCGCAGTTGCTCGTACCTTTAGATCCTTAGACCACCGGTTTGAACAACCCGGGCGGCTATGTTGTCTAATAATTTAAGCTGGCGAGCAAAACCAGGCTAACTCATTGGTAATATTGAAACAACAAAAACTCAATGGCAAGCCACAAACATAATTTTAACTCTGTATTCAAAAGATTGGGGGTTTCTGATTTGAATACGATCGGTAAACTAGACCAAAAGGGTTAAGCTAAGGTTCGAATACGACCATATAGCCCTCAATGGCTTTGGCATTGCGCCGATCAAGAGGGTACCGACAGCTATGTTCTCTTTGGTTCGAATACGAACTATGTTTGAACAGGAAGCCCCCAAATGACCTTGAGAGGTTTTTAACGACCCTGATTCGAATACGATCCAAGTCGGCTCAAAAGGGGTTAAGCTATGATTCGGATACGATCAAGAAGCCCCCAAGTGAGTTTGGCCTTGAGCCGATCAAGAGGGTTACGACAGCTATATTCTCTTTGGTTCGCATACGACCTATGTTTGAACAGGAAGCCCCCAAGTGACCATAAGATTTACAGCTAGATCCAGATACGATCATAAGCCGGACTAGAAAAGGTTAAACTTGATTCAAATATGATCAACTCCTTAATAGTCATTTGTGAGAAAATAATAAAAATGCATAATCTTTGAAAAGAAAAAGAGACCGATGGTCTTACTTTATTGCTTATCATCGTATATACAACGTGAATGTATGTACATGATGAGAGCCGGTGGCTCGGGTATAATATGGCCGAAGTTGAGCAATGTTCCACGGCCGGCGGGTCTCCTCTTCTGACTTACGTGAGTATGCGTGCTCTCGAACGTCAATGAGGTAGTAAGACCCGTTGTTTAAATTTTTGCTGACCACAAAGGGTCCTTCCCAAGGTGGGGATAACTTGTGTGCATCTGAAAGATCTTGGATGAGCCGGAGCACCAAATCACCTTCCTGAAAAGTCTTGGTCTTAACCCGGCGACTGTGATAACGACGCAGGTCCTGTTGATAGATTGCTGACCGTGCTGCTACTAAGTCTCTTTCTTCATCCAATAAGTCAAGCGCATCATGTCTGGCTTTTTCATTGTTAGCTTCAACATAAGACGTCACGCGGGGCGAGTCATGACGTATGTCACTGGGCAATACTACTTCTGCCCCATAAACATTGCGATGAAATAACTCTCCATCCGAAATCGTCATGGACTTAGACCGCGGGGTTATCTGTCGAGCCAGGGTCTCATCCGCTGGTAATTCTCCCCGGGTTATGTAGGCCAAGAACGGCACCGTCTAATCTGGGATAACATGAAGAGCCGCCACCAACTGTGCCTCTGGGTAAGGAACAGCTAAATCTTCTTTTGTGGGCAACTTGACAGAGGGGTTATGCAAAACATCTAAAAAGGTGTTGGGTGGCACCGGCTTACGTTGAGACCCTAGCCGGATTAAAGCATCAGCTGCTTCGTTTTTTTGACGGTCAATGTGCTCCACCTGATAACCTTTAAAATATCCTGCAACAGCATCGACCTCTTGGCGATAAGCCGCCATGAGAGGGTCTTTGGAATCCCATTTGCCAGACACCTGCTGAGCCACTAGATCTGAATCACCAAGACTTCTGACCCAGCTCAAGCTCATCTCCTTTGCCACTCGAAGACCATGGAGCAATGCTTCATACTCTGCTGCGTTGTTAGAGCACCGAAACATCAATCATAACACATAACAAAAAATTTCACCTCGTGGGGAAGTTAACACAACTCCAGCCCCCGAGCCTTCTAACTGCCTGGACCTGTCAAAATGAATAGTCCAGTATGTGTTGTCCGGCTTTTCTTCCGGCATCTGCATCTATGTCCATTCATTGATGAAGTCAACCAGAGCTTGAGACTTAATCGCAGTGCGTGGAACATACTTCAGCCCATGAGACCCGAGTTCAATTGCCCACTTGGCAACTCGCCCTGTAGCTTATCTGTTTTGAATAATGTCTCCCAAAGGAGCAGAGCTAACCACAATAATTGGATGTCCCTGAAAGTAGTGTTTAAGCTTCCGGCTTGCCATGAACACCCCATAAACAAGTTTCTACCAATGCGGATATCATTGCTTAGACTCAATTAGCACTTCACTGACATAATAAACCAGCCGCTAAACCGGATGCTCCTTGCCAGCCTCCTTGCTCTCTACCACCATAGCCACACTAACAGCCCGTGAGTTGGCAGCTACGTATAACAATAGCGGCTCTTTCTCAATTGGAGCAGCTAGGACCGGCGACTCAGCTAGTTGTGCCTTCAGATCCTCAAAGGCGGCGTTCATAGCATCGCTCCAAACAAACACATCTGTTTTCTTCATCAACTGATATAGAGGCATAGCCTTTTCCCCTAACCGGATTATGAACCGGCTCAAAGCAGCCACACGACCCGCCAGTCATTGAACATCAATGACACAGGTTGGTTTGGCCAGAGATGTAATCGCCTTGATCTTCTCCGGGTTAGGTTCAATACCTTGATTAGACACCAGAAAACCCAGGAGCTTACTGGCTGGTACTCCAAAAACACACTTGGCCGGGTTAAGCATCATCTTGTAAACTCGAAGATTATCAAAAGTCTCTTTCAGGTCTGTGATCAAGGTATTCTCTTCCCTGGACTTCACCACTATATCATCCACATAGGCATGAACTTTGCGCCCAATTTGATCATGAAGACAATTCTGCACACACCGTTGGTAAGTCGTCTGAGCACTCTTAAGCCCAAAAGGCATAGACACATAGCAGAAAGCCCCAAAAGGTGTTATAAACGTTGTTTTCTCTTGATCTTTGACTGCCATCTTAATCTAATGATACCCGGAGTAAGCATCTAGGAAACTCAACCGTACGCAACCCGTCGTAGCATCAATGATCTGATCAATACGGGGAAGAGCAAAAGCATCAGCCGGACAGGCATTGTTTAAATCTGTGTAATCCACACACATACGCCAGGTGCCATTCTTTTTTAGCACGAGCACCGGGTTAGCTAACCATTCTGGGTGAAAGACCTCCACAATGAACCCGGCCACCAAGAGCCGGGCCACCTCTTCTCCAATGGCCTTACGCCTTTCTTCATTGAACCGCCGAAGAAACTGTCTGACAGGCTTGAACTTTGGATCGATATTAAGAGTGTGCTCAGCGAGTTCCCTCGGGACACCCGGCATGTCTGAGGGTTTCCATGCAAAGATGTCCCAGTTCTCATGGATGAACTCGATGAGCGCGCTTTCCTATTTCGGATCCAAGCTTGCACTGATGATGAACTATTTGGATGAATCGCCAGGCACAAAGTCCACCATCTTAGTGTCATCAGCTGATTTGAACTTCAACTCCGGCTCATGCTCTGTGGTTGGTTTCTTTAATGACGTCATGTCCGCCGGGTCAACATGATCCTTATAGAATTTCAACTCCTCTGTCGCACAAACAGATTCAGCATAGGCAGCATCCCCTTCTTCACATTCCAAGGCTATCTTCCGGCTCCCATGGACTGTAATAGTGACCTTGTGACCCGGCATCTTGAGCTACAAATATACGTAACACGGTCGAGCCATGAACTTGGCATAAGCCGGTCGCCCAAACAGAGCATGATATGGGCTTTTGATTTTAACCACCTCAAAGGTTAATTTTTCTGCTCTGGAGTCATACTCATTTTCAAAGGCTACTTCCAGCTCGATCTTACCAACCGGGTATGCCGACTTACCAGGCACCACACCATGAAAATAGTGTTGGATTGTTTAAGATTTTTATCCGTCAATCCCATCAGGCGAAACGTCTCATAGTAAAGGATGTTGATGTTGCTGCCTCCATCCATGAGTACCTTAGTAAATTTGTACCCACCTACCCGAGGTGCTACTACTAATGCCAAGTGACCCGGATTATCAACCCGGGGCGGGTGATCCTCTCTGCTCCACACAATGGGCTGCTCTGACCAACGTAAATAACGTGGTACTGCTGGCTCAACAGCATTGATGGCCCTCTTGTGGAGTTTCTAGTCTCTCTTACATAAACTGGTAGTAAAGACATGATATTGTCCACTACTCAACTGCTTCCGGTTGCTCTGATAGCCGGACTGTTACTGCTGCTGATTCCCTTGGCCATGTTGCTGATTATATCCTCCCTGGTGACTAGGATGACCATGAAAACTTCCTCCGTTTGAACCGGCGCCCGGGCCCTGAAAGCCGCCTGAGCCGCCACCCGGGCCGTGACCCCCATCAAATGTGTTTGAATTTTTAAACGCCTTCATGATCATGCAATCTTTCCACAAGTGGGTAGCTGGCTTCTCCCGGGTGCCGTGTCTTGGGCACGGTTCATTCAACAACTGCTCAAGGGTGGGACCTGACCCGCCCGATCGAGGGGGCTGTCTGCCCTTGCGCCGCTGATTACCACCCTGTGCATTAGTATTAGCAACAAACTTATCAGCCTTACGCTTATTACCTCCTTGATTTGCCGGGTTATGCTGGTGACCCTTGCCATTGCCGTTCTTCTTCCCCTTCGTTGCCTTTTCTTCATCAGACGCCGGGTCTTTGGTAGTATCAGAATCGGCATACTTGACAAGAGCCGCCATCAATGTTCCCATGTCATTACAGTCACGTTTAAGCCGCCCCAACTTCTGCTTCAGAGGTTCAAAACGGCAATTTTTCTCCAACATCAAAACTGCTGAGCCGGCGTCCATTTTATTAGACGAATGTATTATCTCCTTGACCCGGCACACCCAATGGGTTGTAGATTCTCCATCCTCTTGCTTGCAATTGGTCAGGTCCATAATCGACATTGGCTGTTTGCACGTGTCTTTAAAGTTCTGGATGAACCGTGCCTTCAACTCTGCCCATGAGTCGATGGAATTGGGTGGTAATCCTTTCAACCAGGTCCGAGCCATTCCATCCAACAACATGGTAAAGTACTTGGCCATTGCAGCATCACTAACCTCCAACAGCTCCATAGCCATCTCATAACTCTCAATCCAAGCCGCCGGCTATAAGTCAGCCATGTAGTTAGGTACCTTACGAGGTCCCTTGAAATCCTTGGGCAACCGTTCATTGCGTATGGCTGGGACCAGGAAAGGTACGCCTCCGGTTCTCGTAACCACTCCTGCCTCAACCGAGGTTGCTGGATAAGCCAGAATGGTTTGGTGAGCCGCCTGCTCTGCCACTATCTGAGCCGCCCGTTCCACCTCTTGATGAATCCTCTCCTGATCCGCCAAGTTGAGGGCTCCAACCCGCACCGACTCCTGCCTATATGGCCGGTTGTGGCGTTGAGCATTACTTGACATCTCCACAGATTCCATGTGCCTACTATAACTCGGGCTCCGTCTTGGGCGAGGAGTTGAATGAATCCTGTCTCGACTGTAGGAGTAAGCCTTCCATCGGGAGAGCTGCCATGTGCCAAAGCTGTCTGAAGTAGTTATCTTACTCTCCGGGTTTCTATTGCTGCTGGCGAGTCGCCTTCCATCAGGAGAGCTGCCAAACGAGATGACGCCACAATGAGGTTCTCCATGGGGTTGGAGAAGTGACCCGGGGGTGTTGCTATATAACGAGGAGGAGCTGTATTTACGCGCGGTGGCTCCATGGTGCATGGCTGAACTGGTGCACCGGGCGTTGTGACCCGGTTTGCCTATATGAAGTCCATCTTCTCCTATATGAACCGGTGGCTCTCCGACGTCCATCTTCTCCTATATGAAGTCTTTCGATGAGAAAAAATAAGAAGGAACTTTTCGGGACGAGACTCCGCCGCCACGAGGCGGAACCTTGGCGGATCCAATCTAGAGCTCCGGCAGAGCTGTTCTGTCGGGGATACTTCCCTTGCGAGGGGGAAATCATCACCATCGTCATCACCAACGCTCCTCTCATCGGGAGAGGGCAATCTCCATCAACATCTTCACTAGCACCATCTCATCTCCAAACCCTAGTTCATCTCTTGTATCCAATTCTTGTCTCAAAGTCCGGGATTGGTGCTAGTAGGTTGCTAGTAGAGTTGATCACTACTTGTAGTTGATGCTAGTTGGTTTATTTGGTGGAAGATCATATGTTCAGATCCTATATGCATATTATTACCCCTCTAATTATGAACATGAATATGCTTTGTGAGTAATTACGTTCGTTCCTGAGGACAAGGGAGAAGTCTTGCTATTAGTAGTCATGTGAATTTGGTATTAGTTTGATATTTATATAAGATGTATGTTGTCTAGCCTCTAGTGGTGTTATGTGAAAATCGACTACATAACACTTCACCATTATTTGGGCCTAGAGGAAGGTATTGTGAAGTAATAAGTAGATGATGGGTTGCTAGAGTGACAGAAGCTTAAACCCTAGTTTATGCGTTGCTTCGTAAGGGGCTGATTTGGATCCATATGTTTCATGCTATGGTTAGGTTTACCTTAATACTTTTGTTGTAGTTGCGGATATTTGCAATAGAGGTTAATCATAAGTGGGATGCTCGTTCAAGTAAGAACAGCACCCAAGCGCCGGTCCACCCACATATCGAATTATCAAAGTATCGAACATGAATCATATGAACGTGATGAAAACTAGCTTGACAATATTCCCATGTGTCCTCGGGAGCGCTTTTCCTATTATAAGAGTTTGTTCCGGCTTGTCCTTTGCTACAAAAGGATTGGGACACCTTGCTGCACTTTATTTACTTTTGTTACTTGTTGCTCGTTACAATCTATCTTATCACAAAACTATCTCTTACCACTTGTTTCAGTACTTGCAGAGAATACCTTGCTGAAAACCGCTTATCATTTCCTTCTGCTCCTCGTTGGGTTCGACACTCTTACTTATCGAAAGGACTACAATATATCCCCTATACTTGTGGGTCATCACATGTTCATGCATCATATTGTTGCATATGATTGTGTTTTGATTTGTCGACACCGTTCCTTCTCGATAGGTCCTGCTCCGGAGAGTGCTCCAGAGTACCTGTCTGAGGAGCAGTGCCCCCTTGTTGATCTACCAGGCAAGCAAACCCCCTTGTTCATTCCGATACAATCCTACCCTCTCGCTCCTGCTCTCTTTTATTGCACTAGGACAACAACGATTCAACTGCTACTTTATGCTGCGGTAGTTGAACCCATTCCTCTGCATGACCTGTCATTGCCAAAGTAAATAGTTAAAACCCACTAGCATGTGTAGGAGTTGATTGAGCCATCTTGTGTTCCTACCATGCCATGCTTGCTATTGCTTAGAGTTGTGTTAGGTCCGATTCATCGGGAATGAATTGGAGTGTTACGATATGTTCTGGTGCTGAGAGTTAAGCATGTGAACACGATTTGGTAAAGGTAGCGGTGAGAGGCCATGTAGGAGTACATGGTGGGTTGTCTCATTGGGACCGTCCTTAAGAGCTGAGTTCTGTGTAAGTTGTCCAATGACTAGCTACTACCATACATTGGGCTCCGGGCGCTCCAAGCTCTCTCGACTTATTAGCCAACTTGATCTCTATCCAGGAGTTGTAAATAGTTTCTGGTGTTTGTAGGTAGTGTTAGTAGTCTACCAAGTGGCACCCGGCCAAGTGGGCTTGGGACAGACTACGCACAGTGGCACGGTGTACCAAGTGGCACCCGGATGGTGGGCTTGGGAACCCTGCTCACTTCATTTGGGGCCATGAGAGACACCTTGGTCGGATCTCCTTGCGGATGGAACCCGAATAGGTGATAAACCTGGATGAGAGACTTGTGTGGTTAGTCAGGTCGTGGCCGACACCCTCGCTGGGCTTCCGCTTGAATGTTGCCGAGTACACGTCGTGTAAACGGCGATAAGTGGTGAGAGAGTGTGTGAAGAAGTACACCCCTGCAGGGTTTGCATGATCTATTCGAATAGCCAGGTCCACGGTTATGGACTTCTTGGATGCTTACGTGGTACATAGGAAACTTAAAGTGGATACTCTAAAATGCTCAAGACAAGTGTGAGTGCTATGGATGGCCTTCTTGTAGAGAGACGGGGATGAATCCATAGTGGTGTATTGATGTGGTGATTAGTGGACTCGTGTGCGCTTTCTTACCTTAAAGAAGTTTCTCGTAGTCGTAGAACAGGATAGTCACTGAGTCAAAGCTGGCTTGCTGCAACTAAACCCCACATTACCTTCTTGATACAAATGCATGTATGATAGGATCTGATGTAAGTCTTGCTGAGTACCTTTGTACTCACGTTTGCCTTATTTATGTTTTGAAGATGAGACATCTGTCTCACAAGTAGTTCCGCTTGGACTTCGACGAGTAGCTTGTTACCTCAGCTACGATCTTGTACCCTTGGGAGGGTCTTGTAGATAGTCAGGCTTCTCAGCCTTTTTCTTTTGTAGTTGTCTGTACTCAGACATGTAATGCTTCCATTGCTTGTATGCTTTGAATGATGGGTCATGAGACCCCTGTTTGAATTAAATGCTATGTGGCTCTTTGGGCCTTTATCTATATGAGTTTGCGTTATGTTGTGATGCCATGTTGTACAGCACATACTTGCATGTTATGCGTACGTGTAACGTCTATTGCTATGTGTGGGATCCGACAACCTAGTTGTCTATCCTTGGTAGCCTCTCTTATGGGGAAATGTAGTCTAGTGCTTCCACCGAGCCATGGTAGCCCGCTACAGCCTGGTTTACCAGAGTCCTGCTAGCCCAGCACTACTTCTCTGGAACACTTAGACTGGCCGACATGTGATTCACTTCGTTCCTGCGTCTGTCCCTTCGGGGAAATGTCACGCGGTGACATCCAGAGTCCTACCTAGCCTGCTATAGCCCGGGTTCCCGGAGTCCTGTTAGCCCAGTTGCTACAGCCCGGATTCACACGCTGCTGACCGACATGCTCGATGTTGTTTCATGTATGCCTGTCCCTATAAGTTAGTGCCACTTTGGGTTCAGGACTAGTCATGTCGGCCCGGGTTCTCTGTCATATGGATGCTAGCGACACTATCATATACGTGAGCCAAAAGGCGCATACGGTCCCAGGCCATGGTAAGGCGACACCCGTGGGAATACCGTGCGTGAGGCCGCAAAGTGATATGAGGTGTTACATGCTAGATCGGTGTGACTTAGAATCGGGGTCCCGACAATTATTCATGCTGGAATTGTATTAACCGGAAACATGATACATGTGTGAATACATAGACAAACAGAGTGTCACTAGTATGCCTCTACTTGACTAGCTCGTTGATCAAAGATGGTTATGTTTCCTAGCCATAGACAAAGAGTTGTAATTTCATTAACGAGATCACATCATTAGGAGGATGATTTGATTAACTTGACCCATTCCGTTAGCTTAGCACTTGATCGTTTAGTTTGTTGCTATTGCTTTCTTCATGACTTATACATTTTCATATGACTATGAGATTATGCAACTCCCATTTACCGGAGGAACACTTTGTGTGCTACCAAACATCACAACGTAACTAGGTGATTATAAAGGTGCTCTACAGGTGTCTCCGAAGGTACTTGTTGGGTTGGCGTATTTCGAGATTAGGATTTGTCACTCCGATTGTTGGAGAGGTATCTTTGGGCCCATTCGATAATACACATCATTTAAGCCTTGCAAGCAGTGCAACTAATGAGTTAGTTGCGGGATGATGTATTACAAAACGAGTAAAGAGACTTTCCGGTAACGAGATTGAACTAGGTATTGAGATAACGACGATCGAATCTCGGGCAAGTAACATACCGATGACAAAAGGAACAACGTATGTTGTTATGCGGTTTGACCAATAAAGATCTTCGTAGAATAGAATATGTAGGAGCCAATATGAGCATCTAGGTTCCGCTATTGGTTATTGACCGGAGACGTGTCTCGGTCATGTCTACATAGTTCTCGAACCCGTAAGGTCCGCATGCTTAAAGTTTGATGACGGTTATATTATGAGTTTATGTGTTTTGATGTACCTAAGGTAGTTCGGAGTCCCAGATGAGATCAAGGACATGACGAGGAGTCTCGAAATGGTCGAGACGTAAAGATCCATATATTGTATGACTATATTCGGGCATCAGAAAGGTTCCGAGTGGTTCGGGTATTTTTCGGAGTACCGGGGAGTTACGGGAATACGGGGGAAGAAGTATATGGGCCTTATTGGGCTTTAGGGGAGAGAGAGAGAGGCAGGCCGCGCGCCCCCCAATGACTAGTTAGAATTGGACTAGGGGGAGGGGCGGTGAGGGAGTCCTAGATTAGGGGGTGCCCGGATGGCCGGACTATACCTTCAGCCAGACTCCTGGACTATGAAGATACAAGATTGAAGACTTCGTCCCGTCTCCGGAAGGGACTTTCCTTGGCGTGGAAGGCAAGCTTGGCGATACGGATATGTAGATCTCCTACCATTGTAACCGACTTTGTGTAACCCTAACCCTCTCCAGTGTCTATATAAACCAGAGGGTTTTAGTCCGTAGGACAACATACACAACAACAATCATACCATAGGCTAGCTTTTAGGGTTTAGCCTCTCCGATCTCGTGGTAAATCTACTCTTGTACTACCCATATCATCAATATTAATCAAGTAGGACATAGGGT
Organism: Triticum aestivum; assembly: GCF_018294505.1. Lineage (NCBI taxonomy): Eukaryota > Viridiplantae > Streptophyta > Magnoliopsida > Poales > Poaceae > Triticum > Triticum aestivum. The sequence continues at coordinate 430,038,755 of NC_057812.1, forward strand.
TTTACCTCCATCGAGAGGGCCCGAACCTGGGTAAAACTTCGTGTCCCTTGCCTCCTGTTACCATCCGGCCTAGATGCACAGTTCGAGACCCCCTACCCGAGATCCGCCGGTTTTGACACCGACATTGGTGCTTTCATTGAGAGTTCCTCTGTGTCGTCGCCATCAGGCTCGATGGCTCCTACGATCATCAACAGTGATGCAGTCCAGGGTGAGACCTTCCTCCCCAGACAAATCTTCGTCTTCGGCGGCTTCGCACTGCGAGCCAATTCACTTGGCCATCTGGAGCAGATCGAAAGCTATGCCCCTGGCCGTCAGGTCAGATTTGGAAGTTAAACTACACGGCCGACATCCGCGGGGACTTGATCTTCGACGGATTCGAGCCACTGCCGAGCGCGCCGCACTGTCACGACGAGCTCTGCCGCCGAACAGTCCCCTGGAGGCCGCGCCCGCATCGGCTTCGACCCTTAATTTGGAGCCAACTGCGCCGATCGAGGATGGGTGGTTGGACGCCGCCTTGGGGGCTGCGATCCCAACGGCGATCGAGCCGAACACCAGCCCCGCACTCCGCGAGACTCGTGACTCCAAGGAGCCGGACTCCTCTCCGGACTCTGAACCATTCGCGCCCCTGCCAACCGAATCCAATTGGGCGCCGATCATGGAGTTTACTGCTATGGACATCTCTCAGCACTCGCCCTTCGGCGATATTATGAAATCACTAAAGTCTCTCTCTTTATCAGGAGAGCCCCGGCCGGACTACGACCAGCGAGATTGGGATACGGATGATGAAGAAATTCAAAGCCCACCCACCACCCACTTTGTAGCCACTGTCGATGATTTAACCGACATGCTCGACTTCGACTCCGAAGACATCGACGGTATGAACGCCGATGAAGGAGACGATGAAGAACCAGCGCCTATTGGGCCCTAGAACGCCACCTCGTCATATGACGTATACATGGCGGACACACCAAAAGATGACGACGAGGAGCGGAAGGACACACCGAAGGCTTGTTCCCTCGAAAAGCAGTCAAAGCGGCGACGCAAGCGCCGCCCCAAATCCCGCCTCGGCAGAAATAGCGATCACACAGACCCAGCGCTGGAGCAGGGCGAATCGCTGCCGGACAACAGCAATCCGGATAATCAAACCGAACAAACAAATCCTATCAAGGATAATGGTCCGGACGACATAACGCCGGACAGGCACCCGGAGCAGCAGACTGCCCGTAAAAGGCTTGTCGCCACCGTGAGGAGTCTGAAAAAGTAGAAGCAAAGGCTCAAGGCTGCGCAAGACACACTCCACATCCGATGGAGTAAAATACTCAACACAACAGCGATGTACGGCGACAATCGCCCCTCCAAGAGCTACCCAAAGCGGAAGCTGCTACCTGAATTCGATGAGGAGGCCTCAGACCCCCCACAACCAAATATCAAAGCAGCCACCTGGTCGAATAGACGACCCCTCTATCAACACAGAGCTACATATAACGCCACTCACAATACAACACGCGACCCATGCGAGGGCTCGCACCCAAAGGACGGCGCAACAAGATCCATCTATGGACCACGCAAGCGCGCCCTAGCATACAATGCAACACAACAAACATCCGAACAACGCGGTACACCCAGCTACAGGGGTGCCGCACACCCCCTATGTTTCACCGATGAGGTGCTAGACCATGAATTTCCAGAGGGATTCAAGCCCGTCAACATAGAGGCATACGACGGAACAACAGACCCTGGGGTCTGGATTGAGGACTACATCGTTCATATCCATATGGCTCGAGGATATGATCTCCATGCCATCAAGTACTTACCCCTCAAGCTCAAAGGGCCAGCTCGTCACTGGCTCAAAGGCCTCCCCGAAAGCTCCATTGGAAGTTGGGAAGAGCTCGAAGACGCCTTTCGGGCAAATTTTCAAGGGACTTATGTCCGACCTCCGGATGCGGACGATCTGAGTCATATAACTCAACAGCCCGGAGAGTCAGCCCGAAAGCTTTGGAACAGGTTTCTTACTAAAAAGAACCAGATTGTCGACTATCCGGATGCTGAAGCCTTAGCAGCTTTCAAGCATAGCGTCCGTGACGAATGGCTCGCCAGACACCTCGGCCAGAATAAGCCGAGAACGATGGCCGCATTAACAAACCTCATGACCCACTTTTGCGCGGGTGAGGACAGCTGGCTAGCCAGATGCAGTACCAGTGACCCCAGTACATCTAAAGTTAGAGATGGAAAAGGGAAATCACGGCGCAACAGCAATAACAAACGCCGGAATAAAGAAGACAACATGAAGGGCACGGCAGTAAATGCCGGATTCAAAAGCTCTCGGCCAGGTCAAAAGCCGCCCCCTAAAGGCACCAGGGATGAACTGTCTAGCCTCAACAAAATTCTGGACCAAGTATGACAGATCCATAGTACCCCTGGTAAACCTGCTAATCATACCCACAGAGAATGTTGGGTCCTCAAGCAGTCCGGCAAGCTCAACGTTGTACACAAGGGGGAAGATACACCAAGTGAAGACGAGGACGAGCCTCCCAAGCAAGACACGGGGGAACAAAAGAAATTTCCACCAAAAGTCAAAGCAGTAAATGTGTTACCCAAGTGCCTGTCACCGTGAAGTCCTTCCACTGGTCGTCTCAACCGATCACTTTCGACCATCACGATTACTCAGCAAGCATCCGACACGCAGGATGGGCCGCCCTGGTATTAGACCCAGTAATTGGCGGATATCACTTCACACGAGTCTTGATGGACGGCGGCAGCAGCCTAAACCTAATATATCAGGATACAATCCGCGGGATGGAGTTAGACCCAACACAAATTCGCCATAGCAATACTACCTTTAAAGGAGTAACACCAGGCCCAGGGGCTCGTTGTATGGGCTCCCTCCTACTACAGGTTATATCCGGCTCCCCCGACAACTTCCGTCGCGAGAATTTAACCTTCCACATCGCTCCATTTCAAAGTGGCTATCAAGCACTGCTCGAACGCGAAGCTTTCGCTCGCTTTAACACAATACCACACTACGCCTCCCTCACACTCAAGATGCCCGGTCCACGTGGCATCATTTCAGTGCACGAAAATATCAAGCGATCTCTGCGTGCCGAAGAGAGTGAGGCTGCCTTGGCAGCCGCACACTAAAGGCGCCCGGACCAGCGAAAGCATCCAATAGGTCGTCAAGACCTCAAACACAACTAATCGAGTCCAGCGCCACTACCTATACTGAATAAATGGTCACAACCCTATTTGTCAATACAAGGGGCTCAACGCGCGCAGACAAGTGGCAATTTCTTCTCATCTTGAATTATATATGGTTTCTTTAAAAAACTATCTTTTTGCACGACAACTTTTTCACTTAACTTACTCCCTTTTACAGACGATCATCGTGCTACACCCGTCCAGGATACGGCACAACGGAGACACAGGCGCAGACGTGCAGCAGGGACCCGCTCCAAGGATTCTTTTTAGATTAAGCCCATGCGTAAACCTTTTTTACTGTCTCTTGTTGATACATATCCACCGTTGAGAAGGATGCTGACGTCTTGGCATGTGGCCACGCCAGAAGAATGCACGTACCTGGACACAAGGGGCTTCTTACAAAGGCCATTATTTAGGCCCGGTTTATACCACAAAGACCGAATACCTTAGGGAGTGTTCGGCGTCGCGAGTTTGGCCCTATATGCATCAGCTCCGAATCATTGTCTTTGGTCAAATGTTGGGTTTGCCCGGCTCCTGTGTTTTGGTGCCTTACGTTCCGCTTTACCGGCTAAGGTAGCACCAGGAGAACTACTGTGATTGTGCCCTGGTTCATCCGGACGAGCACCTCAGTAGAGAAAGCCGAAAATTGACTGTCATGATATAGCGTGAGACTAGTCAACTACTCGATGACCTGTGGGAATGTTAGAATTCCTCCGCCTTAAGGAAGGGCCGTTTTCCTGCCAGGCATGTACGCACCCCGGGATCAGGAGAGTGCGGAGCCACCGGGGGCTATCTAGTAGCTCCACTGTCAAACTCCTATGGCTAAGTGAAAGTGTTAAAGCATTATAGTCCGGTTGCCTCGCTCGCTCCGCTATCACCTCCTTAATAGGACCAAGACGTTGGGTTATGTGTGAACGCGTGTTTTTGCGAGCACCTCCGCATTATATGCGTGGAGGTTGAAGCCGACGACTGCAATCTTTCAGGTTATACACATGTATACATAAACGGCCGCCCAGGAGGCATCATATTACTTTCAGGCAAAAGTATAAAAATAGCCTTATAAAAATTTATAAAAGCATTTCGCTTACAATGAGATTACATATCACTCAAACATAATATTTTTTGAGCACCGGGTCTCTATCAAACGACCACCCTCATGAACTTCTTCAAAGTAGTGCTCAACAACCCTTCGACCTATGGCCGAATCCCGCGCTGCAACAGTGGTAGCATCCATCTCCGCCCAGTATGCTTTAACACGGGCAAAGGCCATCCGTGCGCCCTCTATGCACGCCGACCTCTTCATCGCATTAATGCGTGGCACCATGTCAAGGAACTGCTGCACCAAGCTGAAATAGCTGTTCGGTTTTGACCTTTCCGGCCATAGCTGATCCACAACAGACCTCATGGAGAGTCCGGACAACCTATTTAGTTCGGCCCATTCGGCTAATTGGTCAGTCAATGAAAGCGGACGCTCAGGAGAATGGAATTATCTCCAAAACAGCTGGTCTACTTCACGGTTCGTCTGACCCTAGAAGTACTTGGCCGCATCGGTAGCGCTCGCCGCCAAATCCATATACACATCCTCCAAACTCCACAGCCGATCCAGAGGGGCATACCATGGATCTCCGAACTTCCTCCACAACATAAAGGATTTCCCAGCTACAATATCCCCGGCTTCCCGCAGCTCCTCCTTCTTTTCCCTCATAGCAGAGCGGAGGACTTTTCTCGTTGCAGCAGCCTTCTCAAGGTCCGATGCCTTCGCCTGGTTTTCCTTTTCAAGAACCCGGCAACGGTCGGCGGCGACTTTTAATTCTATGGCCATCTTGGCCATCTTGTCTCGGCTCTCGCCATGTGCGGCCTTCTCGGCTTGCAACTATTCGGCCGCCTTCAAAGCAGCCGCATTACCCAACCTCGCTTGTTCCTTGGCTCGGGCAAGTTCCGCCCGCAAGGCTTCAACAGTGGCAGCTCCATCTGCAGTCACAACATATTAAAGATACTGGCATCATGCTGCTCTTCCTATGTGGCGTTTACCAGATAATGACACTTACCTTGTGCCTCATCAAGCCTTTTGTTAACAAGCTCGATGTCGGCGTCTGCCACATCCAACTGCCGTTCTAAATGGGCAAACTCGCTAGTCCAGCTAGCCACCGGAGCTTCCATCACCTGCACATAGAGGCAGTATGGTTATTACCTGGGAATATGATACTCTATTCGTCGTCGTTTCCGATGACAACCAGAGTCTCAGGGGCTACTATCTACATAGGGCACACCTAGCATGTGCAGGATTTATCACACATTCTTTTATGTACCTCAAAGCCTGTCAGTAGACTCATAAAAGCTTCATGCAATCCGCTTTCGGCAGACCAGATTCTCTCCATCACCGTATTCATCAGCACGCGGTGTTCGGCTAAGATGGCCGCTTGCCCCACTAACTCCCTCAGAACATCCGATCGCACACTAGACGGTGCCGGACTCTTTTGTCTACTCTCTTCGGGAGCCAGACACTGGGAGCTTCGAGGGTCAATGGGATTATCTTCTGGCCTCACCGGACTCGGAGAGGCCCTCCGCGACGACACTTCAGGGTCGCCCGCTTCCGGAGCGGAGGAGTCTGGAGGAGGCGTTTCGCTCTCCATCATCTCTGGAAGAAGATCCCCCGAAGACGAGCTCATTTGAGAGGGGCTAAGGCCCGAACTGCAAAGATATATGCGGTGGTTATTTTCTCAGAAGAAAAAGATGGCATATCTGTACTATTAAAGTATTTCGGGTCACTTACGACTCGCGGGAGAATTGATCCCCCCGCGGACTTTGTGCGGCAACAGTGCCCCCCAAGGTAGGACCCTCTGTGGGAGACTTCTTCTCCCATTTGGAAGCTTCGGCTTCCGAATCCCCGGGCGCAGTCCTTTTCCTCTTTTGGTCGTCTTCCTTCATGGAGACGCTCGCTCCCTCGGTTAGAATGGGCAGCGTTGGGGGCCCGCGTCCTCCCGTATTATCCTCCACAGTATCTTCCTTCAAGGGCTCCGGTCAAGGTGCGGCCTGGAGCATCTTTTCCAATACTGGATTTTCGAAACCCTCAGGGAGGGGGGCCGAACACCGAATCAACTTGGCCTTTGTTAGCCAGTCCTGGTCAAAAAGCGAACTCTCAGAAATAACTTCGTAACAAAGGAGAGATAGTATGTTCGGCCGGAAGATGCCTTACCTGTTCGGAGGCGCGGCTACTACTCAGGCCCACGTCCTGGGTGATTTCCGGACACTCCACCTGAGGTCCGAAGAATGACTTGTACATCTCCTCGTGCGTCAGGCCGAGAACATTTTGAATGACACGCGGTCCCTCGGGATTGAACTCCCACAGGCGAAGAGGCCGGCTTTTGCAAGGCTGGACTTGACAAACAAGCATAACTTGTATTACCGCAACCAAACTAAAATCTCCATTGAAGATATCTCGAATGCGGCTTTGCAGTATAGGCACGTCCTTGGCTGGACCCCAGCTCAGACCTCTGCTGATCCATGACATTAGTTGTGGTGGAGGGCCCGAGCGGAAAACAGGGGCGGCCGCCCACTTGGCACTTCTAGGAGCCGTGATGTAGAACCACTCCTGTTGCCACAATTCAGACACCTTTGGGATGGAACCTTTGGGCCACGGAGCTCCCGTCATCTTGCGTATTGAGGCACCTCCATACGCTGCATGTTGCCCCTCGATCATCTTTGGCTTTACTTCAAAGGTCTTGAGCCATAGGCCAAAGTGAGGGGTAACCCGGAGGAAGGCCTCACACACGATAATAAATGTCGTGATATGAAGAAAGGAGTCCGGTGCTAGATCATGGAAGTCTAGCCCATAATAAAACATCAAACCCCTGACAAAAGGATCCAGAGCAAGGCCTAGACCTCGGAGGAAGTGGGAGACGAACACGACATTATCGTTGGGTTCGGGGGTGGGGACGGCCTGCCCTCGGGGAGGCAGCCGATGCAAAATCTCGGTGGTCAGATGTCTGGCCTCCCTCAACTTTTTGATGTCTTCTTCCGTGATGGAGGAAGGCACCTATCGGCCTTGAAGGCTAGATCCGGACATGACTGAAGGTTCGGAGCACCTGACCTGAACTTTGGGCGTTTGAGATTGAGGTGGGGAAAGAATTCGATTGAGCACGGGAGGGAAAAATAAAAGCCTTGTCCCTTTATAAAGAGGGTGAATATCAGGCGTCCTCTCTGTGTCCGTTTGGACTTGCCTATAATCTAGGAGTCCTAGAAGCGGTTGGGTTACCCATGCCCGTATTGATGAGAATCCCGGAATAAGGGGACACGATCTCTGCTTTAACAAGACGTGCCAAGGAAACTGCCTCGCATGACGCGCTGAGGTGGGATAATAAAACGAATAAAGGCTTGGCCGTGGTGTGTCACACTACGGAATACGTCAGCAGATTAGATTTGTGTAAATATTATTCTCTCTATGGCAATATGTGGAAACTTATTTTGCAGAGCCGGACACTATCTTTGTGTTCAAAATCTTCTATGAAGTACTGGGAGGAGGAACCCGCCTTGCAATGCCGAAGACAATCTACGCGCCGGACTCGTCGTCATTGAAGCCTGGTTCAGGGGCTACTGAGGGAGTCCTGGATTAGGGGGTGTCCGGATGGCCGGACTATACCTTCAGCCGGACTCCTGGACTATGAAGATACAAGATTGAAGACTTCGTCCCGTGTCCGGAAGGGACTTTCCTTGGCGTGGAAGGCAAGCTTGGCGATACGGATATGTAGATCTCCAGCATTGTAACCGACTTTGTGTAACCCTAACCCTCTCCGGTGTCTATATAAACCAGAGGGTTTTAGTCCGTAGGACAACATACACAACAACAATCATACCATAGGCTAGCTTTTAGGGTTTAGCCTCTCCGATCTCGTGGTAGATCTACTCTTGTACTACCCATATCATCAATATTAATCAAGCAGGACGTAGGGTTTTACCTCCATCGAGAGGGCCCGAACCTGGGTAAAACTTCGTGTCCCTTGCCTCCTATTACCATCCGTCCTAGACGCACAGTTCGGGACCCCCTACCCGAGATCCGCCAGTTTTAACACTGACAGGCGGTGCCCCCTCCTTTCTTCCCCTTCCTTGTCTCCTACTCCTACTACTTGGAAGGGGAGGAATCCTACTCCCGGTGGGAGTAGGACTCCTCCAGGGCGTGCCATAGGCACTGGCCCTCTCCCCCTCCTCCACTCCTTTATATACATGGCCAGGGGGCACCCCATAGACACAACAATTGATCTCTTGGATCTTTTAGCCATGTGCGTTGCCCCTCTCCACCATAGTCCACCTCAATAATATCGTAGCGGTGCTTAGGCAAAGCCCTGCGACGGTAGAACATCAACATAGTCACCACGCCGTTGTGCTAACGGAACTCTCCCTCAAAGCTCGGCTGGATCGGAGTTCGAGGGACGTCATCGAGATAAACATGTGCAGAACTCGGAGGTGCCATGCGTTCGGTACTTGATCGATCGGATCGTGAAGGCGTATGACTACATCAACCGCGTTGTGCTAACGCTTCCGCTTTCGGTCTACGAGGGTACGTGGACACACTCTCCCCTCTCGTTGCTATGTATCACCATGAACTTGCGTGTGCGTAGAATTTTTTTTGAAATTACTACCCAACACGAAATACATGACCCATCCGTCTGGCGCCTCACTTCCTGGCGAGGTTGACCGGTCCTCGCCTGCTTCCAGCGCCGGGGCATCCGTCCATTCCACCATGAAGTCAACGAGTGCGGCTCCCTTGATGACCCTGGTGGTGCTGAAATCCAACTGGAAAGCCTGCTACTCGATGTTCCACTCGGCGACCCTTCCAGCAGAGATGGGGCTCCTGAGCACCCTCTCCAATGGGTAGGCTGAGACGACTTTGATGGGGTGGCCCTGGAAGTAGTGCCGCAACTTGCGCGAGGCCACCAGGAGCGTGAGCAGGAGCTTTTGAGGCATGGGATAGCGTGCCCTCGCGTCCCGCAACACCGTGTTGATGAATTACACCGGGTGCTCGACGAGGACCGGTGTGTTGGTGAGGCTCGCGTCTTGTGCAAGTTGGGTTGTCTCCTGAGGTGGTGGGACCCCTGGCGCCTGGTCGCTTGCGGGAATCTCTACGGTGTCATTCTACCGAGCTTGGTCCTCTGTTGCTGCCGCTATGGCTTTTGTTGCGCCTTCCTGATCTTGCATCACCTTGGCTGGCGACGTAGCTTGGCGCGGCGCACTCTTGGCCTGGTGCTCCTCCCGAACCGCCACTAGCGTTGCGCTGGCAGAGTATTGGATGGCGGCAAGGTAAAGTACTAGAGGCTCGAGAGGCCGTGGCGCCACCAACACCAGTGGGCTGGTCGAGTATCTCTTGAGGTCTTGGAAGGCTTGGTCGGCCTCTGGAGTCCACTCGAACGGGCCCTTCTTCTTCATCAGCTTGAAAAAGGGTAAGGGACGCTCTCCCAGCTTGGAGATGAAGCGCCCCAATGCAGTCACCTGACTAGCCAGCTTCTGCATTTCCTTGAGGGTCTGCGGCGGGCTCATGCCCTCAATGGCCTTGATCTTCTCCAGGTTCGCCTCGATCCCTCTGTGTGACATGAGGAATCCCAACAGCTTGCCGAAAGGGACACCGAACACACACTTTTCCGGGTTAAGCCACAAGTTCACCTAGCGCAGGCTTTCGAAGGTCTCCTCCAGGTCTTGGATCAAGGTTTTCGCCTCCCGAGACTTCACCACAATGTCGTCGACATAGGCCTCCGTGTTCCTCCCGAGCTGCCGCCCTAAAGCAATGTGCATCAGCCGCTGAAAGGTCACACCCCCGTTGCGCAGTCCGAAGGGCATACAGGTGTAGCAGTACACCCCGCACGGGGTCAGGAAGGTTGTCTTCTCTACATCTTCCACCGCCATCTTGATTTGGTGATACCCTGAGAACGCGTCCAGGAAGCACAGCAGGTCGCACTCAGCGGTGGAGTCGACGATCTGGTCGATGCGCGGGAGAGGGAACGGATCTTGAGGGCACGCCTTGCTGAGGTTGGTGAAGTCGACACACATTCGCTCCTTCCCGCCTTTCTTCGGCACCACGACTGGGTTCGCCAGCCACTCGGGGTACCTAACATCACGAACGGCACCCGGCGCCTCCAACTTGCGGGTCTCTTGGACGATGAAGGCCTGCTTCTTTGTGGACTGCCGCCTTGCTCGCTGCTTCACAGGGCGCACATTGGGGCACACCCTTAAGTGGCGCTGAATCACCTCTCTCGGGACCCCCATTAGGCTCCCATGCAAATATGTCCTTGTTCGCACGCAAGAACTTCACCAATGCTTCCTCTTGGCTGGGGTTGAGGCCGGCACCTATGGTGAAGATGGATCATGAGGATCCGTCCCCATCGACCGGCACCTGCTTTGTCTCTCCTTGTCTTGGGTGAACAGCTGCTTCTTCTTGGTTGGCGCGGCCTCCATGGCCTCGAGAGCACCGGTGCCAATGGGCTGCGCCACCACAGCGGTCCTGAAGGCAAGTTTGAGCGCCGTCACGGCCTCCTTGGTGTCCCCCTTGATGGTGAGGACACCTTTGCTTCCTGGCATTTTCATGAGGTTGTGGGCTTGATGAGTCGCCGCCATGAACTGGGCCAGAGCTGGGTACCCGAGGATGGCGTTGTACGGGAGGCCGATGCGGGCGATGTCGAAGTCGACCAGCTCTGTGCGGTAGTTGTCGCACATGCCAAAGGTGACCGGAAGGCAGATCTGCCCCAGGGAGCGGGCAACGCCACAACCAACTCCTGAGAAAGGCTTGCTGAGGCTGAGTCGCTCGAGCGGCACGTGAAGAAGGTTGAAGGCCTCCATGGAGAGCAAGTTGAGGCCAGCGCCGCCGTCGATGAGGGTCTTGGTGACGGCCACGTTGCAGATGGTGGGCATGCAGAGCATCCGAAGCATGCCCGAGCCGGTGGTGGTGACGGGGTGGTCTTCTGAGCTAAAGGTGAGGTCGGCCTCAGCCGCGGCCCAGCCCAGCGGAGCCCCCGAGCGCGTGGAAGCGGCATCGATCTGGTGGAGGAACGGCTTGATGTGGTGCTCTGAAGGCGGCGCCTGTGAGCCGCCTAGCAGGGCCGCGACCGCGTGGTGCGCCGGTGCCGCGTAGCATGCAGTGAAGAGGTCGCTGAGCTCCTCCCAAGACGCCACCGTGGATCCGGGATGGTTGAGCATCCAGGCACGTGGCTCGCCGGCGAGGGCCATGGGAAGCCTGTTGACCATGACCTTGTCATCACCCCCGGCTTCGAGGACGGCCACCTCATACGCCAGCAAGAAAACTGACGGGTCTGCTGCCCCGTCATAGCGCGGCGGCATCTCCGGCTTGAACTTGGGTGGCCACTGCACCCGGCGTAGGGCGGGGGCCAGAGCTCGGAACCCCCTGCCCCGTCGTCAACGCTGGCCGTCGGAGTCGGCGGCAGGGCGCCTGCCATGTGGGCGAAGCGCGGTGTCGACGGAGCGCAGATCGACGGAAGAGAAGCTATGGTGCACCCCTACCTAGCGCGCGAATGTCGGATCACGGGTTCCGGCAAACACTTGAGGTTCGAACACTGGGGTGCACGCGAAGGTTTTCTCCTTATCGATCCATGCCCTAGCTCGCTAAAATCTCACGGACGAACTCGACGAACTCACAACACAGAAAGACACAAGATTTATACTGGTTCGGGCCACCGTTGTGGTGTAATACCCTACTCCAATGTGGCGGTGGTGGATTGCCTATTGGGCTGATGATGAACAGTACAAAGGGAAGAACAGCCTCCTGAGGTTGAGGTGTTCTTGTGCTTGGTGAACTTGTGTGGGTGGGATGATCTTGGATCCGTTCTCTATTTGTGATGGGGTCGATCCCCTCTACTGTGGTGGCTAGTTCTACTTATATAGGCCCTGGTCCTCTCTCCAAATATTGAGCGGGAAGGGAGCCAACAACGGCCAATTCGAAAGGAGACAGCTAGCACAAGTTATCCTGACAAAAAGTGGTCTTCGCCTGCCAAAGGTTCTGGTGATGACGCCGTCTTGGGCTCCATGGTGACCTTCGTCATGCCGTCCTTCTGGTTTTGGTCTCGTTGCACCAATATGCAAACCTTTCCTTGATGCCTCGGTACTCCGCGTCTGCGCTTGCCCCCTTGGCACCAAAGAGGAAGCAAGGACGATGCGCGTGTTGGCGCCCGCCTGGTCTCGATCGTCATGGCTCACGTCATGAGGACCTCGCGAGGTTTGCCCTGCCTTGATCTCTCCGTCCCTCGTGAGCCTGCCTGGCGAGGCCGCTCCTTAGGGGGTCTTGCGTCGTCCGCCTCGCGAGGCTTGGCCCCTCGCAAGGGTCTTGAATGGCTTATCGATGAAGATGGACGTACAGACCTGCCAGCCCAGCCACGCCGCGGACCGCAGGCAGGCAAGTCTGGGGACCCCCGTTCCCAGAACGCCGACAGCGACGCTTAGCGAAGCGCTGTCGGTGCTCCATCACCACCACGCTGTCGTGTTGGTTGTGATCCCATTTAGTTCTCCTCTCCTGCTTGCTAGATCAAGAAGGAGGACACGTCATCGAGCCACACATGTGCTAAACTCAGAGGTGCCATCCGTTCGGCACTAGATGGTTGGATCATGATCAGATCACGAAGAGTACGACTACATCAACGGCGTTGATAAACGCTTCCGCTTAGCGATCTACAAGGGTATGTAGAGTCTCCCCCCTCTCGTAGCTATGTATCTCCATGGATAGATCTTGCGTGTGCGTAGATTTTGTTTTTGTTTTTCATGCAATGTTCCCCAACACTCCTCCCCCTTGGTGCGCCCCTGGGCTTGGAGGGCTGGCCACCACGCCCCTCCACCTATATATAAAGGGGAGGGGTGCCCCGAGAGGACACACAAGCCCTTGGCCCCGCTCTCTCTCTCTCCCATTACTTCGTAACTCCTCCGGCTTTGTTGTTTCGATAGTGCTCGGCGTAGCCCAGCCAGAATCACTCCACCACCATCACCGTCACGCTCTTGTGCTGCCGGCGATCCCATCTAATTCTCCTCCCTCGCTTGCTGGATCAAGAAAGAGGAGACGTCATCGAGCCGTACGTGTGCTGAACACGGAGGTGTCATCCGTTCAGTACTTCATCAGTTTGGATCGTGACGAGTACGAATACATCAACCATGTGATATACGTTTCCGCTTAACGGTCTACCAGAGTACGTAAACACACTCTCCCCTCTCATTACTATGCTTCTCCTAGATAGATCTTAGGTGTTCGTAGGAATTTTTTTGATTTTCATGATTCCTTTCCCAACACAAATACCACATAGTCACACTTCTAAGAAAGCCCACAAAACACCGCATTATAAAAAATAAAACCACGTCACTTTTCAGACACGCCAAAGAAAATAACAAACAAAATTTATGAAATCTCATCAACACCAACAACGCAACAAAGCATGCTCAATCCTTCTACTACAATTTTTTTTAAAGAGCAAACATTTGAAGGGTTGGATGGTCGTCGTCAGCCAAATGTCAACGAACACGTCCGGGCGTTTCTCCGAATATCTGAGAACTTACATTTGATGATCCACCTTAAAGCTGCCCTTTGTTGCATCAATTTGTCGAGCAATACCCCCTTCCCCTCGCTCTCGTGCCGATTCGAAGCGGCACCGGGGCACCCCCAGCAGACGCCCCTCCTCACACCCCTCACACCTTCCTCCCCTGCCGTTGCCGGATGGCACCGCAGGCAAAGCCCAGGCGGGGCTGGCAGCGACAGGGTTTTTCCTTCCATCGCTATGGCTACGACACGCCAGATCTGCCTAGACGGGAGTAGCCGTGTGTGGCGGCGACACTCAAGGGAGGCGGTTGTGGTCCGTGGCATCATCTTGGCTGCTAGAGATGCTCCTCCTATGCGGTGCTGCGGCACTTGACGAATCCATGACAAGGTGCAGCGACTGGCATGAGGTGGTCATGGCAGGCCGACATCGGGTGGCCATGGGTACCGACATGCTCGGTGAACCAGTGTGGGCACACAAGGGGTTGGCCGACACGGATTTGCCGCGTGGAGGTCGCGTGGTGGTGCCGGGAGGCGTTGCAACTCTGGAGCAGCCTCATGATGATGGAGCAGGAAGGCATATTTGTCTGTCAGATCTGTTGTCTCCGTCCTCCGGTGGGCTCACGTGATGTGTGTGCCCGTATGGAGCATGGTTGTGGCTGGGAACCGAGGTGTTTCTTGGCCTTGGGTTGACACCTCTGGTCCCTTGTCGGCATGGTACTTGGTAAGGTTTGGTGGTTCATGTTGCATCCATTGGCCCAACTTCCGGTCACGGTTGACAGATTTGATAGTTGGTGCTAGTAGGTGGCCGCCACCGACCTCTTCAAGGTGCAGTCGGCTGCTTGGCTTCTTCGGCTGTGAGTTGGCTCAGTGGTGGTGCTTGATGGACTTGCCACGGCGGTGCAGGTTGTGTGTTTGGGAGCTTGGGTGAAGACCCTGTATCTTCCTTGGGCCTATGACTGGTGATGGCGGCGGCAGCGGACGTCGTAGACCTTCTTGGAGGCATCATTGCATTGTTGTCGTCCTCCCGCATGGATCCGGCTTCGGGGAGAACCTTGATCCTGTGCGATTGAACGATGGCGGCGCCTTGGCATCCCCCCTCCTCCTTCTAGCGCTTCGTCCTTGGAGCTCGGCGTAGGCCAGATGGACCAGTGGATGTAGTTGGTGTTGGTGTCGAGGCTTCTGTGGCAACGATGCCGGGGGAGCAATGGTTTTGGTTGAGGTAGTCAGCTCTTCCCTGCCATGTCTGCAGGATTGCCTCAACTGGTTTGTTGTTGCGGAAGTCGAAGCTGCGGCGGCGGGTCCCGGTGTCGTACGATGACGACCAGCATGTGGTTCGTTCGTTGATCTTCTACAACGTCAGCGGTGTCTAATTCTCCTTCGTAGTACTCCGTCAGAGCCGGAGCAGCATTGTCTGGTGGCAAGTGGTTGAGTGGCATGGATTGTCATACAACTCCACATGGTCTCTATAGTGTGGGTTGAGTCGACGCTCGCTTACGACGAAGTCAGAGTCGTCTGCTCAGGATTTATGTATGACGGTGATGCATGTGTGTTGTCTCAGTAAAGGCCTTTTAAAGTGGTTTGTGCGGGGTATCTTATATGTGCCGCTCGGCGATTATGATAGCTTTCGTCAGATTTTAATTAATTGGGCAATCTGGCTTTTACTCGGCTTTCCATCCTATCATTTCGAGAGAAAAATGTGACGCAACACCTTGCAGCGAGCATCTGACTTTTCGTTTTCTAAATCGGTTTTACTGAAAAACGCGAAATTTATTTACTTTTATTCGTGAAAACGGTAAATAGGAAAAGCCGAAAAAGGAACTAAAAAAACAGCCTGGGATTTAGAGTTGTGTGTGGCCCATTTGGCTCCTCATTGCGTCGTCATTTTCTTCCTTGGGAGGGACAGGGGAGAGAGATGGGGAAGGAGGCGCTGGACTACGTGCTGGTGCCTCTGGGGCTGGTGCTGATGCTGGGATACCACGCGTGGCTTCTCCTCCGTATCCAGCGTCGCCCTGCGACCACCGTCATCGGCGTCAACGCCATCAACCGCCGCATCTGGGTCCGCCACATCATGGAGGTCCGTCCGCCGTTAACCATGCACCCACCCATTTCCTGCGATCGATCCATCATCGCGTTCACCCTCTACTCGCAGAACCATTGTTTCTCCGGAGTTTTCTTTTACCGATTCACCTTCGAAATTTCGGTTTTTATTTATTCAACTGATCAAGATCGATCGGCGCATGCAGGAGCCGTCCGGGAAGCACGCGGTGCTGGCGGTGCAGACGATCCGGAACAATATCATGGCGTCGACGCTGCTGGCGTCCACGGCCATCACACTCAGCTCGCTCATCGCCGTGCTCATGTCCCGCGGCGGCGGGGAGAGCCAGGAGCTGGCGGCGGGGGCCTCCTCCCGGACGCGCCGCTGGTGGTGGGCGCCACGGGGGAGGCGGCTCTGTCGGCCAAGTTCTTCGCCATCCTCGTCTGCTTCCTGGTGGCCTTCCTCCTCAACGTGCAGTCGATCCGGTACTACAGCCACACCAGCACCCTGGTGAACGTCCCGATCCGAGCACACCGCCTCCGCCGCCCGGGCCATGCCGTGGACTACGTCACCGGCACGCTCAATCGCGGCAGCTACTTCTGGTCGCTCGGCGTGCGGGCATTCTACTTCTCCTGCCCGGTCTTCCTCTGGCTCTTCGGGCCCATCCCCATGTTCGCCGCCTGCGTCGTCATGGTCTGCGTGCTCTATTTCCTCGACGTGTGCGAGGACTGGGAGGAGGAACAGGGCTTGAGTGGTGGTGATGAGACGTCGGAACGAGGGAAGGATGTAGGAGACACGCAAGTTTAGGTAGGTGGCTAGCTGCAAATGCAAACTGAAGAATTTAATTGGCAGTCAGGTGAACTGATTATAGATGACTAGTGTCCTCTATAAATTACTCCATCCGTTCTGTAATGTAAGACATTTTTTGTCAAAAGGAAATCTTACATTATGGGATGAAGAGAGTATCAGATAACTAATGATGATTTGGTGAACTCTGAATTGTCATTTAAAAAATTAAAAAATTGATGTCAGATTATTAAGCATGGCAAAATTGACATTCGGGATGATAAATTATGTTGTCGTGATTAGTTGTCTTGGATCGGCGCATTCAGATTAGTCATGCTTGCTGAAGGAAATTGTCGTGCTCGTGATAACATAATTTGCTATCCCGGACGTCAGATTTGTTATGTTTTAAAATCTGCCTTTGGCGTAATCCGCACAAAATTCACTTCTCATGCCTCATCTGTCCACGACTGCCGGCACAATGACGACGACCGACAGTGCTGTGGAAGTGGCTCTCGTCGACGCATAAGCACGAGATGGCAGGCCCGGCGTGCGCGACACATGTTCAGCGAGCGCAGATGGCAACGAACGCACAGTGGAGGAGGCGTCCGACGACGAGGCCGAGCCCACGCCCACACCAGTTTCCGGCTTCACTATGGCGCAGGCCCCAGGCACACTACGAGGCCATCATGGCGTAGGAGAAGCAACCGATGTATCCCACGCCACTGATGCCCGCGTTCTAGACGTTGCAGGAGGAGTAGTGGTACAACCTCCGACCCCTCGAGTATGTCGCCGCGGCCATGGTCACAGAAAAATCCAAGTTTCCTAGATGAGCAATGAGCGTTGTACCAATCCGTGCACAACGCCTATGACATCCGCTGCGAGCGATGGCAGCTTGAAAGTGCAACTAATCCCTGGGTGGTTTTGGAAATTCATAGCAACATATAGCTCATTGAACTAATATTCTTTCAAGATGACTATTTCAGAAAGTTCAATGATTGGCATGGCATGGACTAGAGATGTGGACCCCTCAAAATGCTAAAGACAAATATTGGCAAAAGCTGAAGACTCTTCATTTCTATCTTAGTGATCCGAGATCATATTGAGTCCATAAGAAAGCTAATACTATTAAAAGGGGATGAGGTGTTGCTTAATGGTCTACTTGCTCAAAATGCTTAGTGATATACTCCAAAGCCCTCAACCATTTTCTCAAACCCAAATATGTCTTACCTAAAATCAAACTCGGTCCACCGATTTGATTCATCCGGCGCCACCGAGTTCACTTGACATAGCCAAAGCCAGAAACTCTAATCAGTTTGGCCTCACCGATAGGGATCTTGGTCTCACCGAGATGGGATTGCAAACTCTTTGTTTCCCTTCGTAATGTTTCGGTCTCATCGAAATGAGCGATCGGTCCCACCAAGTTTGCAGTGCAAACTCTTTGTTTCTCTTTCGTAACATTTCGGTATCACCGAAAGGAGCGATCGGTCCCACCGAGTTCGCCTGATCAACTCTCTGTTTGCTTGTTACTGAAATCGGTCTCACCGAGTTGAAGTAATCGGTCAAACCGAGATCAAGTTTTTCCCTAACCCTAGCTCATCGGTCCCACCGAGTTGATCATGCCAGTCCCACCGAAAAGTCTAACGTTCACATTTTGAGCTGAATCGGTCTCACCGAGTTCATACATTTGGTCTGACCGAGTTGGCTCTTTTGTGTGTAATAGTTAGATTTTGTGTGGAGGCTATATATACCCCCACCCTCCTCTCTATGTGAGAGAGAGAGAGCCATCAGAACGTGCCTACACTTCCATCTTCATTTTCTAAGAGATACCCACCTACTCATGTATTGAGACCAAGACATTCCAATCCAACCACAAGAATCTTGATCTTAGCCTTCCCTAAGTTGCTTTCCACTCAAATCATCTTTCCATCATAGCCAAATCTGTGAGAGAGAGTTGAGTGTTGGGGAGACTATCATTTGAAGCACAAGAGCAAGGAGTTCATCATCAATACACCATCTATTACCTTTTGGAGAGTGGTCTCTCCTAGATTGGTTAGGTGTCACTTGGGAGCCTCCGTCAAGATTGTGGAGTTGAACCAATGAGTTTGTAAGGGCAAGGAGGTCGCCTACTTCATGAAGATCTACCTAAGTGAGGCAAGTCCTTCATGGGCGATGGCCATGGTGGGATAGACAAGGTTGCTTCTTCCTGGACCCTTCGTGGGTGGAGCCCTCCATGGACTCGCGCAACAGTTACCCTTCGTCGGTTGAAGTCTCCATCAACGTGGATATATGATAGCACCACCTATCGGAACCACGCCAAAAATCTCTATGTCTACATTGCGTTTGCCTTTCCAAACCCATCCCTTTACCTTCATATGCAATGTTTTACATTCCGCTGCTATACTCCTAGAATTGCATGTGTAGGTTGATTGCTTGACTTGTGCTAAGTTGTTAAAATCTGCCAAGACTTAAAACTGGGAAAGGCTAGATTTTTATTTGGTCAAGTAGTCTAATCACCCCCCTCTAGACCTTCGATCCTACAAGTGATATCAGAGCTTTGGTCTCCATTTGTCTTGATTTCCATAGCTTTGGTGATCATAGCCTTGGTTTCACAACCTAGGAGAGTATGGCGTCTAGTGAGAGAAATTACCACCGTAGAGGTCCTTATTTTGATGGTACTAATTTTGCTAGTTGGAAGCATAAGACTAAAATGCATATTCTTGGACATAACTCCGCCGTTTGGGCTATTGTGTGTATTGGCTTCCAAGGTGAATTCTTTGATGGAAGAGAACCGAATCATGAAGCAACCGCGGAAGAATTGAAGATGTTGCAATACAATGCTCAAGATTGCGATATCCTCTTCAACGGATTGTGCCCCGAAGAATTCAACAAAATCAGCCGTCTTGAGAATGCAAAGGAAATTTGGGATACTTTGGTTGATATGCACAAAGGTACCGAGTCCGTCAAGGAATCCAAATTGGATGTGCTTCAAAGTCAACTTGACAAGTTCAAAGTGAAGGATGGTGAAGGTGTCGCTGAAATGTACTCCAGGCTTGCTCTCATCACAAATGAGATTGCCGGCTTAGGAAGTGAAGAAATGACCAACAGATTCATCATCAAGAAGATCCTAAGAGCCTTGGATAGAAAGTATGATACCGTGTGCACATTGATCCAAATGATACCCAATTACAAGATCTCAAGCCAACGGAAGTCATTGGTAGAATTGTTGCTCATGAGATGTCACTCAAGGATAAGGAAGAGCTTCACAACAAGTCTAGTGGTGCTTACAAAGCTTCATGCAATCCTCCTACATCATCAAATGAGAAACAAGTCTTCAATGAGGAATTGATCCTAATGGTGAAGAACTTTAATTAGTTCTACAAGAGTAGAAACAAAGAAAGAAGTTTTAAGTCAAGGTCCTACAATGACAAAAGATCTTCTAGTCATGATCGCAATTGCTACAATTGTGGAAGACCCTGACACTACTCTAGTGAGTGTACGACTCCCTACAAAAGAAGAGAAGACTCGCCTAAAAGGAGAAGCAAAAGAGAAAAATCACCACCAAGAGAAAGGAGTAGAGATGATTGTTATGAACGAAGATCCTCTCGCAGAAGCAAGGATTCCGAAAGGAAGGACAAGTCATCAAAGAGCTACACAAGACGAAGACATCAAGCTCATGTTGGTGAATGGGTATCCGACTCTGACTCCGACAACCACTCCGAGAGAAGTTATCACTCTGACTCTGAATATACTCAAGATGAAGGTGTTGCCGGTATTGCACTTGTGTCATCCAACTCCTACGACATATTTGATTCACCAAATGAAGTGATTGGAAGATGTTTCATGGATAAAGGCCCCAAGGTATCACACCCCGACTATGTTGATTTCAATAGCGATGAAGATGATTTGCTAGATGATGATGATTTACTTGTTGACAACTCTAGTGATGAAAACTATATTAAAATTGCTATTAATCATGCTAATCAAGATAAAACGAATGAAGATGATAAGAAGGAGATTGAGCGTCTAACTAAAGAACTAAACACTCTTAAGTTAGCTCATGAAACTACCTTAGAGGATCATCGAGAGCTTTTAAAGACTCATGAGAAACTACGCTTTGAAAAGCTCAATCTAGAGAAAGAGCATGGGTTCTTAAAGGCAATCAATGATGATCTTCGTAAGAAAAGCTCTTCTTACATTGCCAAGCATTTACTCTTGTCTACTTACATGCCACAAGTAAAATATAGCAACAAGAGCAAGAAAATTTATTTCTCTAGTAGTAACAATAGTCATGTTAAATCCAATATTGTTGCGTCTAGTAGTTCTCTTGATTCCACTATTGATTCTCTTAGCCAAGTTACGCTTGAGCTAGAAAACAACTTATTGAAGGGAATTATAGAGAAAGGTGTTTACAAGAGCCTTGCCAGAAGTAAGCAATTTGAGGAAATTGTACGCAAGCAAGGAAGGCACCGGAAGAATCAAGGTGTTGGTTTTGAACGCAAGTTCAATGCCAATGGAGTTGAGTGGGAAGAAGATCAATACCCCAAGACGAAGTTTGTTCCTCAACAAGAGAAGTATGACCCCACTTCTTTCAAAGGAACACAAGCTCAAGATGATCTTCCACTACAAGACCACAAGCTAAAAGGCAAGGACAAGCTTCAACAGGAGATTGATGCATTTGAATAAGCTCCTAAGGCCTTGGTCAAGTGGGTTCCCAAGACTACATCAAGTTCTATGATAACCCACAAGTATAGGGGATCGCAATAGTTTTCGAGGGTAGAGTATTCAACCCAAATTTATAGATTCGACACAACGGGAGCCAGAGAATATTTGAAGGTATTAGCAGCTGAGTTGTCAATTCAACCAGACATGGAGATTAATTATCTGCAGCAAAGTGATCAGTAGCAAAGTAGTATGATAGTTTTGATAATAGTAGTAGCAGCAAGGATAATGGTAGCAGTGATGATAGCAGTAGTAACTTAGCAAGAAAAATATAAGGTAAATTCGTAGGCATTGGATCGGTGACTTGTTGGATGATATTCATCATGAGACAGTTATAACCTAGGGCGATACGGCACTAGCTCCAGTTCGTCAATATAAATGTAGGCATGTATTCCGTAAATAGTCATGCGTGCTTATGGAAAGAACTTGCATGACAACTTCTGCCCTACCCTTCCGTGGTAGCGGGGTCCATATTGGAAACTAACGGATATTAAGGCCTCCTTTTAATAGAGAACCGGAACAAAGCATTAACACATAGTGAATACATGAACTCCTCAAAATGTGGTCATCACCGGGAGTGGTCCCGACTATTGTCACTCCGGGGTTGCCGGATCATAACACGTAGTAGGTGACTATAACTTGTAAGATCAGATCTAGAACATGGATATAATGGTGATAACATAAACGGTTCAGACCTGAAATCATGGCACCCAGGCCCAAAGTGACAAGCATTAAGCATGGCAAAGTCATAGCAACATCAATCTAAGAACATAGTGTATACTAGGGATCAAGCCCAAACTAAACTAACTTGATTACATGATGAATCTCATCCAACTCCTCACCGACCAGCGAGCCTACGAAGGAATTACTCACTCCCGATGTGGAGCATCATGGAATTGGCGATGGAGAAGGGTTGGTGATGACGAAGAATGAAGATCCCCCTCTCCGGAGCCCCAAACGGACAAGAGCTCTGGCCTCCCGATGAAGAACGGGAGGTGACGGCGGCTCCGTCTCGTGGATCGCGATAATTCTTTCTCCTTAATTTTTTCTAGAAAAATAGGATTTTATAGCGTCGGTTTTAGGGTCTGCGGGGCCACCAGATGGGGACAACCCACCTGGGCGCGCCAGGAGAGGGGGCGCGCCCTGGTGGGTTGTGCACACCCAGGTGCCCCTCTCGGGTGGATCTTGGCTCCAAAAATTCTTATTTATTGCATAAAAATTTCTCGCATAGTATCGTTCCATTCCGAGAACTTTTATTTCTACACAAAAACAACACCATGGTAGTTCTGCTGAAAACAGCGTCAGGCCGAGGTTAGTTTCATTCAAATCATGCAAATTAGATTCCAAAACAAGAGGAAAATCGTTAGGGAAAGTAGATACGTTGGAGACGTATCAACTCCCCCAAGCTTAAACATTTTCTTGTCCTCAAGCAATTCAGTTGATAAACTGAAAGTGAAAAAGAAAAACTTTTACGAACTCTTTTGCTCTTGTTTGCATAAATAAGCTTAAACAGCACCCAAGTTTTCAGCGAACATTATAACTAACCATGCCGACAAGAACTCTTAAAGATTATATTAACTCATATCAATGACATAATCAGCTAGCGAGCAATAATAAGACATCTCAAATGGCAACATGTTGTCAAAACAACCATGATATAATATGACAATAGTGGTATCTCGCTAGCCCTTTCTGAGAATGCAAAACGTAAATGCAGAGCACCTCCAAAGTCCAAGCAGCGACTAAACATTGTAATTCATGGTAGAAAAGATCCAGTCATGATGCACCCAACATTAGCTACACACAATGCATAAGTCATGACAGTTGTGCTCTCAGGTTCTAGCGCTTATTTTAGAAGGTGACGACACAATATAAAAGTAAATAGATAGTCCTTTCGCAGAGGGAAGCAGTGATTTGCAGAGGTGCCAGAGCTCAAGTTTTTAAAACAGAGATAAATGATATTTTGAGACATGCACCCTTCTCATTTACTTCACGACCATCAGTTATCAATATTTTCCATGCTAAACACGCTAGTGGCGGTTCCCAAGCGATAAAAAGTAAAGGTTTTGACTCCATTGAGAGTTTTTGTTTGACTATTTGATAAATTAACCCTTTCTGTGTTTGCAGTTTGGGACTAGGCATCCCTATTACCGCCCTTTTTTCGTGCGATGGTGAGTGAATAAACACTCGACCTGAGAATAACCCTCTTAGCATGGAAGATATCGACCACCTCCTGTCGTTCCATGAATGATCCAGGCACACAAAAAGGATATTTTTTAAGAATTTTTTAGAGGTGACACATGCAAATTTACTTAGGACGGCAGGGTAATACCACATATAGGTAGGTATGGTGGACTCATCTAGAATAACTTTGGGTTCAAGATTTTTGATGTACAAGCAGAATTCCCACTTAGTACAGGCAAAGGCTAGCAATTAGATTGAGAAGAGGCCAGCTAGAGAGCAACAACGATCATGAACATGCATTATGCATAAGTAACATTGGACACTAGCATGAGTAGGATATGATCACCATGAACATAAATAGCATAGAGACTATGTTGGTTTTGATTCAACTACATGCATGAACATGTGCCAAGTCAAGCCACTCAAACATTCAAAGGAGGATACCATATCATCATACTACATCACAATCATTTTATTGCAATGTTGATATCCAAGATAAATCATTATCCACTCCCAAATACTTATGCATGGCATGAGAAACTATAATCTCTAATTGTCATTGCAAACATGTTTAATCATAATGGGCTGAATCATGGATACTAGATTAAACATATCTACACAAACAGAACAAGTCGAGTTCATACCAATTTCTCTCTGCCATGGCCAGTTCATCGAATATCGTCATTATTTCCTTTCACTTGCATGACCAAACGATATGAAAATAATAATAGTGCAAGAGTGTCGTCGACTAAGCTGGAATCTACAAACATTTTATTCAAAAAGAGAAGACAAGGTAAAATGTGTCGGATTTCGGGTTCCAGCAAAACCCTTGAGGTTCGAACACTGGGGTGCATACAAAGATCTCTCCCCCTCTCTAGCTTGCACACTCTATGATCTCACGGCCTAGCTCGACGAACCCAAAGAACACGAGACACAAGATTTATACTGGTTCGGGCCACCGTTGTGGTGTAATACCCTACTCCAGTGTGGTGTGGTGGATTACCTCTTGGGCTGAGGATGAACAGTTACAAGGGAAGAACAACCTCCTGAGGTGAGGTGTTCTTGTGCTTGGCGAACTTGTGTGGTTGGGGATGGTCTCTCTAGATGAGATTCTCCTCTCGATGAGATGATCCTCCTCTCGATGGTGGTGGCTAGTCCTATTTATAGAGGCCCTGATCCTCTTCCCAAATATTGAGCGGAAAGGTATCCCACAACGGCCAAATTCGAAGGGAGACAACTAGTACAAGCTATCCTGACAAAAGTAGTCTTCGCCTGCCAAAGGCTCTAGTGGTGACGCCGTCTTAGGCTCCATGGTGACCTCCGTCCTGCTGTCCTGCTAGTCTTGGTCTTGTTGCACCGATATGGAAACCTTTGCCTAATGCCTCAGGACTCCTCGCCCGCGCTTTCCTCTTTAGCACCAAAGAGGAAACGAGGACAGTGCACGCGCTGGCGCCCGCCTGGCTCCAATCGTCATGACTTGCGTCATAGGAACCTCGCGAGGTGTCCCTTTCCTTGATCTCTCCGCCCCTCGCGAGCCAGCCTGGTGAGGCCGCCCCTGAGGAGGCCTTGTGTCATTCGCCTCACGAGGCTTGGCCCCTCGCGAGGGTCTTGAGTGTTTGTTGGTGAAGATCGCCGCGGGCCGCAGGCAGGCAAGTCTGGGAACCCCCGTTCCCAGAATGCCGACAGTAGCCCCCGGGCCTAAGGCGCACTCGGGCTTGGCTTCGAGGTAAAGCCAAAGGGCAAGTGCGGAGCACTGCGAGCCCCAACAGCCTGCGGCCACGGTTGGCGTGTGGCGACTGATTGGACGTGGGCGTCTCAGCTTCCACACGCTGCCTCGACAACTGCCCGACTTGACGAGTCACTCCTGCATGCAGAAAAAGATCATTATTACCTTAGATCGTGGAGGCCGGCGGTTGGCCTCCCCTTGGCTATAAATGGGAAGGGGGGCGGAGGCCCCATAATCCATCTCTTCCTTTGCTTCTCCCGCTCATTCTTCTTCCTCGTTCCACTGCTTGCTGGTGCGGTCATGGCGCCGATACGGAGGTTCTTGGCCGCAGAGAAGGGAAAGACTCCCCTCAACGAGCCCGCGGTACTCCCGTTGAAGAAGAGGCGGCCCCATCGTCGCGAGATAGTTGTGAGGCCGGTAGTGTCACGACCATGGTACGAGCGGCCACCTCCTGGGTACCCATTGCCCTTGTATGCCCAAGCCGAAGATTCCGAAGGGAGGGACGACGAGCGCCGGCGCCCGTGCTAGGGCCATGGTCATCGCGCCACGATGACGCACGCCGTCACCCTAGGGGTCCATGCTGTGGACTCCTCGCAAGAGTTTGTGTTGTGGGCGGCGATGACTCCGATCACTTGGATTCGCCTCCCGTAGTTCTTCGCCGTCGAGATGCCGCCGACAGGTCCCCTTGAGCTTTGGCTGCAGCACGCCGAGTGCAATGCCCCTGGAACTGGAGCGGAGGTTGAAGTCGTCTCCTCCGGGAGGATCTTCATGACTCGTGGCTAGGGCGAGGTCGTCCGAGTCTGCCGTGCGGAAGGCGCCCTCGCCGTCCACTTCGAGTACGACGGTGCCTCCACGCTGTTCTACAAGGTCTTTGATGAGGAAGGCCGCCGCTTGGAGTGTTGTCCTGAAGGGGGGCGCCGGGATGGCACAGCGGCTGGCGTCGGGCCTGCCGCCGGCCTCGCCCGCAGCTCCTCCAGCGACAGCGGTGACTCCTGGTGGTCCAGCGACTCTCCCGAGCTTGTCGAGTCTCCGGAGACAAGTGACGACAGCTACGTTCCCCCGAGCTCTCGCCACGCTCGGAGCAAGGTCGTAGCGTCTGGCCGCCACCGTCGATGATCTGGATGGGGTTGGCGCCGGCCTCCGAAGGCCCACTATTGATGATGGCGTCGGCGCTGTTCGGCGCGCGTAGATAGAGCTCCTAGGAACTTCTTTATTTTTGTTCCCTGCGAGGAATTAGAACGGACCCCATGGGTGTGTGTAAAGGATCTGTAATGTATTTTGTTGATATTATCCTTTTCATGATAATTTGCGAGTGCATGTCCTGCCGAGGCTCGGTTTCCCCTTTCCAATCCCGCGGCAACTTCGTGCTCTACGCTGACAAGTCCCGGTCCCCAGGTAGGCTGCAGTCATCGCTGGTATGCGAGGTCGCGATGCCGTGGTCAAGGCCAGGAGGTGAGCGGCCCAAGGTCCAGTAAGAGCTCATGAGGTGCGATGCTCAAGAGGTCCCCTTTAGCGCGCAAGCAGCTACCTGAGGATGAGAAAGGGAGGCGACATTGCCGCAGCAGGGCAGCAAGAGGCGAGGATCTTATGCTGTAGTGCTGGGTTGATCCAGGCGCGAGACTTATCTTGGCGTTCTGGAGCTGGTTCCTCATGTTGCGCCAAATTTGGGCATCGACCACTGTTGGGTAGCTAGGTTGGGCCCGTGCGAGCCTCTTCCTCTTCTCCATGCTCTCTTGAGTGCTCTGCGTCCTCAGGTCCCGGCCCTCGAGCAAGCTCAGCCGCCGCTAGTATGCCAGGTCGCGATGCCATGGTTAAGGCCAGGGTTGAGGGCTGGAGAGCCAGTAAGAGCTCCTAAGTCGCAATGCTTAGGATCCGCCCTTTTAACGTGCAAGTGAATTGCATGGGAGAAGAGAGAGAGTCCGCGGCACCACCCGTTGTAGTCCTGAGGAAGTTCCTGCAAGTTAGCGCAAGGAAGGGCACATATCGCCATGGTGATTGTTGGTTCGTCACTGGTACGTGGGAGGGGACTCCCTACTGCGGAGAGCCCCCGGGGCGTGTACAGCCCCGCCCTGACACGTGGCTTGCTCGGCAGGGCTAGACGAGGTGTGTCTGGGCACTCGTGAGCCAGCGCGGGACTCACGAGGCCCTACCTCAAGGCGGGTTGCGCCTGGTCTTGGTTCTTGATGGCTGTGGCGTTCGTGCGAGATGGTTAGACAACCTGCGCCGAATGAATTTCCTGAGGCTATCCCACGAGAAGGCCAAGCACCAACGACTGCTGGAGGTGACGTGAATGGGGCCGGCCTTCCACACAGAGCTCGACCGTTGGATTTATCAACGCTGCAGGGACGGGCCCGAGCACAGACGCCGTCCCTAGCCTTCTTATGCGAAGGATCCTGAAGAAAGACGATCGGCGCGCGGCTCCCATGGTGGGTGACAATCAAGCAGGTGATAACCATAGATAGATTATGCATGAGAAGCAACTAGCTTAGGTAAATGCGAGAACGCTACATGCCACTGGGTCGGACCGAGTGGCCTGGGGATGATGCAGCCCAAGGGGCGCCCCCAGCAGGGTGAACTAAAGATGCAAGCGGATACATGCCGCAGGGACGGACCCACGCGGCCTGGGAATGATGCAGCCCAGAGGGCGCTCCCAGCTGAATGAACTTGGAAAATGTCACCTGGTTTGATTGCTGAAGGAGTGTTGGGGTAGCTGAGGACGCGCGCTGAAGAAGCCGCTCCTCATGAGACGTTGAGACCCTGAGCCTCGGGAGGCTCTGGAGGCTCGGGTGGCCTCCTGAGGACCGTCTCCATCTCCGTCAGGACTGCGTGATGCCTGGCCTCCTGACCCGCCAGGGTGCTCCGCAGGTTGTGCTGGAAGGCGGCTGCTACGCTCGGCAGGCCGAACGGCGTGCGAACATAGCTGTGAGGTGAACCCTCACACCGTCCAGCACGCGAAGGCCAGAAGCGCTCCTGAGATGCGGTTCCGTTGAGCCCTGGGATGTTGATGCAGATGCGCAGCTCACCACCCTCGCCTGGGTGGGAAGTAGCGCCAGGTGGGCGGAGGTCGCCGCGTATTGCTCTTGCTTCCTGAAGCTCCTGAGATGCCTTGGTGATGAACTCCCGAGCGTCGGGCGCTCCTCGCCCGGTGTCCTCCTGAGAGAAACGTGCCATGAAGCACGCCTCCACGTGGTGCCCGAGCGCCTCCCTCGTGATGTTGGCCAGGTCCGAGGCCCTCCAGAAGAGAGCCCCCGAGCCCTGCCCAAGGAGGGCGTCGGGCACGCCTCCCTATGTGAGGGAGCGAGGCGACCCAGGCGCTGGTGTAGATCCTAAAGTGGCGCCGCTGGAGGTGCCGCTCCCTTGAGGCCCAGTGCGGAGTAGCTGCTTCTTCTTCTTGGGTTTGGACTCAGGAGGGTACTACACACCCGCGCTGTCAGGGTCTTTAATTGCTGCAGCTTGGAAGGTGTGCTCGAGAGAGCACACCGCGTCTCTTTCTTCGCAAGGGACTGTAATGATTCTGCCGCTTCCCGGCATCTTGGGGACGTTGTAGCCATGGTGGGTGACTGCCATGAACTTGGCTAGCGCTGGGTACCCAAGGATGGCATTGTACGACAGGCGGATGTGGGCGACGTCGAAGTCGACGGGCTCGGTGTGGTAGTTGTCACACTGACCGAAGGTGACAGGGAGGCGAACTTGCCCTATCGGGGTGGTAGAGCCGTCAGTCACTCCTGAGAAAGGCTTGGTGGGCTGGAGCTGATCGTATGGCACTTGAAGGCTGTCGAACGTCTCGACGGACAGGGCACTGAGCCTTGCACCATCGTCAATGAGAGTCTTGGTGACTTGGACATTGCTGATGATGGGTGAACAGAGCATCGGGAGGACACCAACGGTTGCCGCGCATTTGAGCTGGTCCACTGAGCTAAAGGTGATGGCGTACTTGGACCACCTGAGCGGGCGCTTAGCCTCGAGCTTGGGGAGGGCTGCATTCACTTCGCGAGAGAACTGCTTGAAGATGCGTTGGGAGGCTGGGGCCTGAGCGCCACCCAAGATGCAGGCGATGGCATGCGGCTCCTAGAAGACCCCATCCCCTTCGTCCTGTTGATGGTCGTCGATCCTCCTTGGCGGCGGCGGTGGAGGGAGACCAGGGTTGCCCTAAGGACGGTCCTCGCGAGGCTGGTCCCTCCAGGCGCCCTCACGACGCTGGTCCTGCCAACGATCCTCGCGAGGCTGGTCGCGCCACTCCTAGCAAGGCCCGCGGTCGTCCCAATGTCCTCCACCTCATCCACCTCCTCGGCGGTAGCCCTGGTTGTTGTGCTCGGAGCGTCGACCGAAGCGTCCGTCTCGAATGGCCCTGAGCTCTTGACAATCGTTGGTGTTGTGCGTGCGCATGTTGTGGAAAGCGCAGAATGTACGGCTGCCCTTGGACGACTCGGGAAGATCTCAGACGCGCTTGGTGTCCGGTTCAGCCGCGAGTACGGCCACCCCTTTGCACTTCATGTCCTTGACCTTGGCCTTCTTCTCCTCTGGATCCGCAATGGGGAGCTCGAGGAGGGAGAGGCGCCCCTCCTCAGCTCTTGCACACTTTGTTGCTATGTTGAACAGCTCCAAAGTCGTGCACAGCTCCTCATGGATGGCAAGCTCCTCCTTCATCTTGATGTCACGGATGCCATCGGAAAACGCTGAGATGATGGCTTCGTCCATCACCTTGGGGATCTTGATACGCGTGCTATTGAAGCGTTGGATGTACTTCTGCAAGGTTTCTCCCGGTTGTTGCTTGATGCGGCGCAGGTCACCGCGACCGGGGGGCGGTCGCGAGTGCCCTGAAAGTTGGCGATGAAGTGGTTGCGCATCTCATCCCAGGAGGAGATCGAGCCTGGGGGCAGGTTCAGGAGCCATGAGTGAGGGAGTCCTGGATTAGGGGGTCTCCGGACAGCCGGACTATCTCCATTGGCCGGACTGTTAGACTATGAAGATACAAGATTGAAGACTTCGTCTCGTGTCCGGATGGGACTCTACTTCGCGTGGAAGGCAAGCTAGGCAATACGTATATGGATATATCCTCCTTTGTAACCGACCTTGTGTAACCCTAACCCTCTCCGATGTCTATATAAATCGAAGGGTTTTAGTCCGTAGGACAACAATCACAACATACAATCATACCATAGGCTACCTTCTAGGGTTTAGCCTCTCTGATCTCGTGGTAGATCTACTCTTGTAACACCCATATCTTCAATATTAATCAAGCAGGACGTAGGGTTTTACCTCCATCAAGAGGGCCCGAACCTGGGTAAAACTTTGTGTCCCTTGCCTCCTGTTACCGTCCGGCCTAGACGCACAGTTCGTGACCCCCTACCAGAGATCCGCCGGTTTTGACACCGACATTGGTGCTTTCATTGAGAGTTCCTCTGTGTCATCGCCGTTAGGCTTGATGGCTCCTACTATCATCGGTAGCGATGCGGTCCAGGGTGAGACTTTTCTCCCCGCATAGATCTTCGTATTCGTCAGCTTTGCACTGCGGGCTAATTCGCTTGGCCATCTGGAGCAGATTGAAAGCTACGCCCCTGGCCATCAGGTCAGATTTGGAAGTTTGAATTACACGGCCAACATCCGTGGGGACTTGATCTTCGACGGATTCGAGCCATAGCCGGGCGCGCCGCACTGTCGCGATGGGTATGACCTAGCTCTACCACCGGACGGTACCCCAGAGGCCGCGCCCGCATCAACTCCGACCCTTAGCTCGGAGCCAGCTGCGCCAATCGAGGACAGGTGGCTAGACACCGCCTCAGGGGCTGCAGTCTCGACGGCGATCGAGCCAGACACCAGCATAATCCTCTGCGCAGCCTGTGACTCCAAGGTGTCGGACTCTCTTCCGGACTCCGAACCATCCGCGCCCCCGCCAATCGAATCCGATTGGGCGCCGATCATGGAATTCACCGCCATGGATATCTTTCAGCACTCGCCCTTCGGCGACATTCTGAATTCACTAAGGTCTCTCTCTTTGTCAGGAGAGCCCTGGCCGGATTATGGCCAACAAGATTGGGATGCGGACGACGAAGAAATTCGACGCCCACTCACCACCCACTTTGTAGCCACTGTCATTGATTTAACCGACATGCTCGACTTCGACTCCGAAGACATCGACGGTATGGATGACGATGTAGGAGACGAACATGAACCAGAACCTATAGGGCACTGGAAAGCCACCTCGTCGTATGACATATACATGGTGGATACACCCAATGAAGGCAACGTCGATGAGATAGCGGAGGATGACCCCTCCAAGAAGCAACCCAAGCGCCGATGTCAGTGGCGCCGCTCTAAGTCCCGCCAAAGAAAAAGTGGTGATACCGGCACAGGAGATAATAACACTCTGGATAGCGCTGAAGACAACAGCAATCCCCTCCAGCAAGATTTAGAGCAGGATGATGAAGGAGCCAGCTCTCCCGAGAGGGCGGCTGGCGGAGAGGAGGAGGATGACAATTACATACCCCCCTCCGAAGACGAGGCAAACCTCGGCAACGATGAATTCGCCGTACTAGAGGATCCTGTCGAACAAGAGCGCTTCAAGCGCAGGCTTATGGCCACGGCAAATAGCCTGAAGAAAAAACAGCAACAGCTTCAAGCTGATGAAGATCTGCTAGCTGACAAATGGACCGAAGTCCTCGCGACCGAGGAGTATAAACTCGAGTGTCCCTCCAAGAGTTACCCAAGGCACAGGTTACTACCCCGACTGGAGGAAGAAGCGTATTATACGGCTGATCGGCCACCTCGTGGCCGCGATAGAGAGGCATTCCAGCCAAAAGCTCAGCCTCCACCCCAACGCCATCCAAATAAAAAGGCATGGGGAGATACGCCAGACCTGCGAGACATATTGGAGGACAAAGCAAAGCATTCAAGATCGATCTACGGATCACGAGGGCCCACCACTCTACGAGACGGTAAACATCACGCCGGATACAGTAAAAGCAAATCCGGCGGTGCCGAACACAACGGGCAGGACCCATACAAGCTGCGTTGCGATATAGCCCAATACAGAGGCGCCGCACACCCCTTATGCTTCACAGACGAAGTAATGGAACATCAATTCCCAGAAGGTTTCAAACTTGTAAACATTGAATCATACGACGGCACAACAGATCTCGCAGTATGGATTGAGGACTTCCTCCTCCACATCCACAAGGCCCGCGGTGATGACTTACATGCCATCAAGTGCCTCCCACTAAAACTCAAAGGACCAGCGCGGCATTGGCTTAATAGCTTGCCAGCAGACTCCATTAACTGTTGGGAAGATCTGGAGGCCGCATTCCTCGATAACTTTCAGGGAACTTATGTGCGACCACCATACACCGATGACTTGAGCCACATAATTCAGCAGCCAGAAGAGTCGGCCAGGCAATTCTGGACTTGGATCCTTACAAAGAAAAATCAAATCGTCGACTGTTTGGATGCGGAGGCCTTAGCGACTTTCAAGCACAACATCCGAGACGAGTGGCTAGCCCGACACCTTGGTCAGGAAAAGCCGAAATCTATGGCAGCTCTCACGACGCTCATGATCCGCTTCTATGCGGGAGAAGACAGCTGGTTGGCTCGCAGTAATAACATATCAAAGAACCATGGTACCTCTGATACCAAGGACGGCAATAGAAGGTCACGTCGCAACAAGCATAAGCACCGCATTAACAATGAAAGTACTGAGGATACGGCAGTCAATGCCAGATTCAAAGGCTCTAAACCCGGTCAGCGGAAAAAGCCGTTCAAACAAAGTATGCCGGGTCCGTCCAGCTTGGATCATATACTCGATCACTCGTGTCAAATACACGGCACCCCAGACAAGCCAGCCAATCACACCAACAGGGATTGTTGGGTGTTCAAGAAGGCCGGCAAGTTAATTGCCGAAAACAAGGACAAGGGGCCGCATAGCGATGACGAGGAAGAACCCCGGCAGCCGCACACTGGAGGACAGAAGAAGTTTCCCCTGCAAGTGCGGACGGTGAACATGATATACGCAACCCACATCCCCAAGAGGGAGTGGAAGCGTGCACTTAGGGACGTATATGCGTTGGAGCCAGTCGCCCCAAAGTTCAACCCTTGGTCCTCCCGTCCGATCACCTTCGATCGCAGGGCCCACCCCACTAGTATCCGTCATGGCGGATTCACCGCACTGGTCTTAGACCCAATCATCGACGGATTTCACCTCACTAGAGTCCTTATGGATGGCGGCAGCAGCCTGAACCTGCTTTATCAGGACACAATGCGCAAAATGGGTATAGACCCCTTAAGGATCAAACCCACAAAAACGACCTTTAAAGGTGTCATTCCAGGCGTAGAGGCCCACTGCACAGGCTCAATTACAATGGAAGTGGTCTACGGATCCCCGGATAACTTCCGAAGCAAAGAGTTAATCTTCGATATATTCCCGTTCCACAGTGGTTATCACGCGCTGCTCGGACGAACCGCATTCGCTAGATTCAATGCGGTACCACATTATGCATACCTCAAGCTCAAGATGCCAGGACCTCGCGGAGTTATCGCAGTCAATGGAAACACAGAGCGCTCTCTTTGAATAGAGGAGCACACCGCGGCTATTGCAGCAGAGGCGCAAAGCAGCCTCTCAAGGCAATCTACCAGTTCGGTGTTTCAAAGCCCGGATACCTTCAAGCGCGCTCGGGGCAATCGACAGACAGACCGCCTGGCGTGATCTGAGCTCGCGTAGCAATACGGCGGCCACGCCAATCCCAGCCCAACGGCATTATTCATGCCGCACGTACATAATTACGCATTAAAAATACCATGGGCACAGGTGGGGAGGGGAGGCACAACTGCGGCACGCCCCAAAACGCAGCCTAAACCGCACTAGGGGCTTCCCGTTTGGTTATTTTTCTTTTTCTTTCAGGACTTTAATCTCTGAAACACCGTCCGGCAGCTCTATTGCCGCACACATGATACAGCAACCAGGGCGGCAGACAACTACGTTATATAACAGAATCCCCAGGTTGATTACAGATTTCATATCATTCCTCAGCTCGCCCTTGGAAGGGACATAGTCCTACTCTTTTGCTTATTGCACTATCTGTATCACTCTGCTGTAATGCAATTTTTTAATAAATAATGCATGACATTACGACTATTATTGCATTCTTGTTATATATATGGTACGGCCAAAGCACCAGGGGCTTACGTACCCACAGTATGGTGTGAAAAGTCCGAACACTTTCACAAGTGCGGCACCCCGAACTTATAGAATTATATGCATCAGCTCCGAATCATGTCTTTGGTCAAATGTTAGGTTTGCCCAGCTCCTATGTTTTGGTACCTTACGTTCCGCTCTATCGGCTAAGGTAGCGCTAGGAGAACTACTGCGATTTGTGCCCCAGTTCTGTCGGGCTGAGCACCTCAGTAGAGAAAGCTAAAACTAACTGTCATGATAAGGCGAGAGACTGGTCGCTGTTCGGCGAGGTTTTTCGAGTCCCTAAAGACTTATGTCGCTTAGGGCGAGGGGCCGGCTCTGTCTGGCTTACAGGCGTGTATCACGCCCCGAATTCGGCCTTCAGAATACCAGGGGTTTCGCCGAAATTTAAAATTATAGAATTCTATGGCTAAGTGAGAGTGATAAAGCATTATTAGTTCGGTTGCCTTGTTCGTTGTGCTGAGCACCTCCCTCGAAGGACCCAAACATGGGAACAAGAGTGCTCAGGTTTATCCCGAACACCCCAGCACTCGTGGTATGGGGGCAGAAGCCGAGGACTAGCCATCTCTCAGATTGGATAAATAGCCAAACAGAAGGTAATATTTTAAATTCACACAAGCGTTGCATAGTGCATATGAAACAAGTTTTCATCACACATGATAAAAAATGAGCAAGTCTCATTCAAATATTACATTTTGTGAACACTCATCCGCGATAAGACGGGCGCTCGGCAGAACACCCTCGTAGTACATCTCGGGGTGGCGGTGCTCCTTGCCCTCCGGTGGCCCCTCCTTGATCACCTTCATGGTGTCTAGCTTGACCCACTGTGTTTTGACACGGGCGAAAGCCCGGCGTGCTCCTTCAATGCAGACGGATCGCTTGACGACCTCCAGCCGTGTGCAGGCATCCACAAGCCGCCTCACCTGGCTGAAGAAGCTGTTCGGAAGGGCGTCTCCAGGCCACAGCCGGACTATGAGGCCCTTCATGGCCTGATCGGCCGCCTTATGTAGCTCGACCATCTGCTTCAGCTGGTCGCTCATTGGCACCGGATGTTCGGCCTCAGTATACTGAGACCAAAACAGCTTCTCTGTCGAGCTTCCATCCTCGGCCTAGTAAAATTGTGCGGCATCGGACACACTGCGGGGCAAATCTGCGAATGCTCCTGAAGAGCTCCGGATTCGGGTAAGTAATCGGTAAATTACTTTTACATGCTTGCTTTGCATATAGAAAGCCTTACCCGCCGCTATCTTCTTCATCGCGTCGATCTCTTGGAGGGCCTTTTGGGCTTCGGCCTTGGCACTCTTCGTGCTCTCACGGGCCGCGGCAAGCTCAGACTCTCGCGTCTTTAAGTCAAGCTCTAACGCCTCGTGCTTCATCACGAGAGCCTGGAGCTCTTGCTACACCTCACCCACCCAAGCCTCGTGTCTCTCTCACTCGGTGCGCTCCTTGGCCGCTGTATCTTCGGCCTTGGTCAGGCTTGCTTCAGGGTCGCCACCTCGGTCGTGGCCCCTGGCAAAACATACAATGATCCTGTCATTTTGCAATCGCGTCCTTTTTATATACATAGATGGGGTATTACTTACCTTCGTTCTCCTCGAGCTGCCTCTTGACAAGGCTGAGCTCTTTCTTGGACCCATCGAGGTCCTGCTTCAGTACGACGACCTCCGCAGTTAGTGCGGCGGACGCCAGCAGAGAAGCCTGCATATGCATATTGACATACTTATATTAGACTCCTGCGATATTATTTGATCCTCTGTTCGGCTTTTCTTTGCGAACGCCGAACAAAGCATCAGGGGCTACTGTCTATGCGGTAATACTTCTACTACATTTTAAAACACTTACCTCGAAGCCTGTTAGAAGGCTAGTACAGGCTTCAGTCAATCCGCTCTTGGCGGACTGAACCTTCTGGATCACCGCACTCATGATAGTGCGGTGCTCCTCCTCGATGGAAGCGCTGCGAAGCGCTTCCAACATAGTGTCCGGTGCCTCTGGATGGACAGAGGTCACCGGCACATGCGTTTGACCCCCCTTAGAAGGGGATCGTCTACCCGAGCTTGGAACCGTTGGAGGGTCCGACGCGGTGTTCGGCTGAGGGCCGAACTCGGAGCTCTCGGGGACCCCGTCCCCTCGGCTCCCAGAGTCCGGAAGGTCGCCTTGAGGCGCCTCCGGGACTATCCCCGTCGATCTGGTGCCTCTTGAGACAGCACCTCGGTGTCGTCAGCTGGATGAGGGGCGGTGGCGGTTGGGACTGGATCGCTATCCATGTCCGACGAGCCCAGGGAGCCGTCCGAGGATACCTCGATATTGGCTCGGGGTGGCCTGCACAATTGAGTTCGGCGTTAGGGAAAGCAACGCGACAAAGAAATCCTATGGGTTACTTTGGTATCCGAATACTTACGATCTCCCCTGGGGCTTGGCCCTGCGCAACCACTCGTCTTCACTTTCGTCGACGGTGGTGGAGCTGTCCAGAAGGAGCGTCCTTCCCTTCTTGGACCCTCCGGCCTCCCCAGTTGGGGCGGCCTTCCTTTTCTTGTCTCCCCCAGTCAGTGGGGGAGCCTCTTCTTCCTCTTCCTCGTCTTCAGGGGAAGAGTGCGCCGCAGAGTCATCGGACAGTGAGTCCGATGACGCCTGGCGTCGGGAACTCTTTCGAGCTCCCTTGGCCTTCTTGGTCTTCTCCGGCACCTTGTAAGGGGCCGGAGTCAACATCTTCGCCAAAAGGACGTCTGTAGGGCCTTCGGGCAAGGGAGCCGGACAATCGATTTGTCCGGCCATCTTCTGCCAGTACTGTTAACGGCACGGGAGTTTAGATCCCGCATAGAGCCAATCTATATAGAAAACAAATATCCTGTAAAAGTTAAAACAACTTACCGCACTGGTGTGGTGCTTCGTGCTGAATCCGCGATCCTCAGTAAAGGGGGGAGGGACCTCGGCGCTCTTGAACATCACCCTCCAGGCATCTTCATGAGTCATATCGAAGAGCCTGTTCAGAGTTCTGTGCTGCGCTGGATTGAACTCCCACAAGGTAAACTCCCATTGTTGGCACAGGAGTATCCGGCGACGAGCATAACCTGGACTATGTTGACAAGCTTGAGCTTCTTGTCCACCATGTTCTGAATACATGACTGGAGTCCGGTCAGCTCTTTTGAATTACCCCAGGACATGCCCTTCTCTTTCCAGGAGGTGAGCCGCATGGGGATGCCAGATCGGAACTCGGGGGCCGCTACCCATGCGGGGTCGCGCGACTCGGTGATATAGAACCACCCCGATTGCCACCCCTTTATGGTATCCACGAAGGTGCCCTCGAGCCATGTGATGTTGGGAATCTTGCCCACCATGGCGCCTCCGCACTCCGCCTGGCGGCAGCTCACTACCTTCGGCTTGACATTGAAGGTCTTCAGCCATAAGCCGAAGTGGGGCTTGAGGCGGAGGAAGGCCTCACACACGACGATAAATGCCGAGATGTTGAGGATGAAGTTCGGGGCCAGATCGTGGAAATCCAGGCCGTAATAAAACATGATCCCCTGGACGAAGGGATGGAGAGGGAATCCTAGTCCGCGGAGGAAATGGGTGAGGAATACCACCCTCTCGTGGGGCTCGGGGGTGGGGATGAGTTGTCCCTCATCTGGGAGCCGGTGCGCGATGTCTTCGGGCAGGTATCTGGCTCTCCTCGGTTTCTTGACGTCTCCCTCCGTGACGGAGGAGACCATCCACTTGCCTCCCGCTCCGGACATGGTTGGAGAAGGTTGAGATGGAAGTGAGCGCTTGGGCGCTAGAGCTCGAGTGTACGGGAGCAGATGAGCAGAGGAGGAAGAAGGCGTGGATAGAAAGGTGAATCCTTATCCCTTTATATGGGCGGACAAAATTAAGCGTCCCCACTTGCCTGGTAAAACTCGCTTATCCCCCAAGAGCCGCAATTGATGGCGCGGTTGGGTTACCCATGCCCGTATTGATGAAAATCCCGTAATAAGGGGACACGATCTCTGCTTTGACAAGACGTGTCGAAAAACTGCCTCGCGTTATGTGCGGGTCTGGTTAAAAGAAACGGTTCGAATAATCACCGGGCCATGATGTAACGTCGTGTTGCTAAAATAAGCTAGCAAATTAGATCTACGAAAACATTATTCTCTCTACGGTGGAATGTGGAACTTATTTTGCAGGTTCGGACACTATCCTCGTATTTAAATTCTTTTGTGATGTATTCGGAGAAGGAACCCGCCTTGCAATGCCGAAGACAACTGCGCGGCGGACTCATCATTATTGAAGCCTGGTTCAGGGGCTACTGAGGGAGTCCTGGATTAGGGGGTCTCTCGACAGCCGGACTATCTCCATTGGTCGGACTGTTAGACTATGAAGATACAAGATTGAAGACTTCATCTCGTGTCCGGATGGGACTCTACTTGGCGTGGAAGGCAAGCTAGGCAATACGTATATGGATATCTCCTCCTTTGTAACCGACCTTGTGTAACCCTAACCCTCTCCGGTGTCTATATAAACCAAAGGCTTTTAGTCCCTAGGACAACAATCACAACATACAATCATACCATAGGCTAGCTTCTAGGGTTTAGCCTCTCTGATCTCATGGTAGATCTACTCTTGTAACACCCATATCTTCAATATTAATCAAGCAGGACGTAGGGTTTTACCTCCATCAAGAGGGCCCAAACCTGGGTAAAACTTTGTGTCTCTTGCCTCCTGTTACCACCTAGACGCATAGTTCGGGACCCCCTACCTGAGATCCGCCGGTTTTGACACCGACAATGAGCGAGCACCGTCCTTGAGAGACATGGGAAACCAGTTCGCCATGACCTTTTCATCGCCGTTGGCCGCCTCGATGCTCAGCTCGTAGAGCTGCAGGAACTCCGCAGGGTGAGGGGTGCCGTCATAGTGAGGAGACAGATCTGGCTTGAACTTGCCCGGCCAAACGACGCCATGCAGCTCAGGAGTGAAGGCGTGACAACCTGCCATGGCCACCGGGTCCCGTCGCGGAGGCGGAGCTTGATCTTGGCGTCCTTGCGCCGCCAAAGCAAGCGGCGCATGGCCATGCCGCAGCAAGCGATCCTGACGTAGTGGTGTTGGGAGCGGTGGAGCGTTTTCTTATGGACGGGGAACCTCCTGGCAACTTCTTTCTTCGTGTGCGGGCACGTGGCGCGGTGGATCATGCCGCTGGACCACGCATCTTGGAGCGAGGACACTGTCTTGACGCGGGGGAGGTTGAGGCGCTCCATGAGCCGCCCACCTTGGCGCGAGGGCGCCATCTTGGTGCTGAGGGGCGAAGGCGCTCCGTGAGCCACATCGCCCGCAGCGGGGGCGGGGAGGCAGCAAGAGGGATGGTGTAGGAGAGCCCACCGCGGCGCTAAGGAGCTCGGCGATGCGGTCCAACTAGTCCTCGTAGAGGTCGTCGACCGGGCGGTAGCGCAGGAGCTCGCATGCCATGAGCAGCGCGGCCTGCACGTCTGTGGGGGTGCGGCGAGCGTGAGACGATGAGACGGCCGGAGTCGGCGACGGGGTGGCGGTGCGGCCGTCATGGCGCATGGAGGGGTGCAGTGAAGAGGCTTGCTACTTGTTTGCCGTCAAGCCGGTGGCGGCGTTGGCGGAGGGTGATGGAGAACGACGGGTAGGTCAGCCGATAGGGGCTGTCTGAGCGACATGGGTGGCGAGAGCGGCCCGGCGCTTAGTGCAGACCCGGCGAGCGTCGGCCATGAACTTGGTGGAGTGGCGAAGCGCGGATCGACGAAGAGGAAAGCTTAAGCGCACCCCTACCTGGCGCTCCAAATGTCAGATTTCGGGTTCCGGCAAAACCCTTGAGGTTCAAACACTAGGGTGCGCACAAAGATCTCTCCCCCTCTCTAGCTCGCACACTCTATGATCTCACAGCCTAGCTCGACGAACCCAAAGAACACGAGACACAAGATTTATACTGGTTCGGGCCACCATTTTTGTGTAATACCCTACTCCAGTGTGGTCTGGTGGATTGCCTCTTGGGCTGAGGATGAAAAGTTACAAGGGAAGAACAGCCTCCTGAGGTGAGGTGTTCTTGTGCTTGGCGAATGTAACACCCTCAATGCGACTATAT
Source organism: Triticum aestivum (assembly GCF_018294505.1). Taxonomy (NCBI): domain Eukaryota; kingdom Viridiplantae; phylum Streptophyta; class Magnoliopsida; order Poales; family Poaceae; genus Triticum; species Triticum aestivum. Next base: position 430,079,173 of record NC_057812.1, read on the forward strand.
CTCCCACGTGTCGAGGCACGACTTAGAGGCATAATCACATTGAAGGCATATGTCGCAAGTTAGGCAATCTTCACAACATCCCATGTAATATAGATAATAAAAGGGGAGGTAACATAGTTGGCTTACACTCACCACGTCAATCAAGTACATAAATAACATTACATCAACCAAACACTCATGGCCCGACTACGGCGCCAAAATAAAAGATAACCCAACAAGCGACACGGTCCCGATCACCCCCAACAGGGCACCACTACTAATCACCAGGAAAAGAAACATAGTATCGTTGAGAGTCCTCGTCGAACTCCCACTTGAGCTCAAGCGCGTCACCTGGAGCGGAATCCTCAGGCCTTGCATCTGGTGTAATAGTAATCTGTGAGCCACAGGGACTCAACAATCTCGCACCCTCGTGATCAAGACTATTTAATCTTATAGGTAAAGGCAAGGTAAGTATGTGGAGCTGCGGCAAGCTACTAGCATATATGGTGGCTATCCTGTTCGCAAAAGAGAGCGAGAAGAGGAGGCAAAGCGCGAGCGATAAACTAGAGAGCAAATCCTGCGGCAAACATTACTCCAACACCGTGTCCACTTCCCGGACTCCACCGAGAAGAGGCCATCACGATAACACAAACTGTTGATTCATTTTAATTAAGTTAAGGTTCAAGTTATCTACAACCGGACATTAACAAATTCCCATCTGCCCATAACCGCGGGCACGGCTTTCGAAAGTTCAAATCCCTGCAGGGGAGTCCCAACTTAGCCCATGACAAGCTCTCACGGTCAACGAAGGAATAGACCTCCTCCCAAGACGTTCCGATCAGACTCGGTATCTCGGTTCTTCAAGACACTTCGACAGGTTAAAACAAGACCAGCAACACCGCCCGAATGTGCCGACAAATCCCGATAGGAGCTGCACATATCTCGTTCTCAGGGCACACTCAGATTGTCCAAACTTCCGGTAGGCCAGCCCAGAGTTGCCCCTGGTGGCCACCGGCGGCTGGCAGTTTGGACCAACACTCAGAGGAGCACTGGCCCAGGGGGTTAAAATAATGATGACCCTCAGGCTCCGGAAACCCAAGCGGGCAGGACCACCGGAGGAGAACGAAGCGCCGGAATGCAAAACGGACAACGGGGAAAATGCTTGAATGCATGAGATGAACACGTATGCAAATGCAATGCACATGATGACATGATATGAGATGCATGACAATGATAACAACACACGGAAACAAAGACCCGAAACCGAGAAAATAAAATAACTTAACGCCGGAAACGGCAAGAGTTAGAGTACAAATTGGGTAAGTCACATCCGGGGTGTTACAACACTCCACCACTACAAAAGGATCTCGTCCCGAGATCTAGGACTAAAAGAAAGCCGGGTATTCAGAATGGAGGTGATCCTCGCGTTCCCTGGTAGCTTCACGGTCGGAATGGTATGACCACTTGACTTTGAGAAATTTGATTGACTTGTTGCGAGTCTTGCGTTCAGTCTCTTCAAGAATAGCAACTGGGTGCTCACGATAGGATAGATCTTCTTGGAGCTCAATGTTCTCGAAGTTGACGGTGCGTTCAGGAGTCTTGAAGCACTTTCGAAGCTGAGAGACATGGAACACATCATGAACATTTGCAAAGTTTGAAGGAAGCTCGAGTTGATAGGTGAGGTCGCCTCTCTTGCTGACAATCTTGAAAGGTCCCACGTATCTGGGGGCCCTTTGATACCAAAGTGACGAGTACCTTTCATAAGAGAGACGCGGAGGTAAACATGATCTCCGATCTCGAAAGCCAAATCACGGTGCTTACTATCATAATAGCTCTTCTGGCGGGATTGGGCTGCTTTGAGGTTATCTCGAATGACTTTGCACATTTCCTTTGCCTCTATGATTAAGTCATTTCCCAAAAGCTGACATTCACCGGTTTCGGACCAGTTGAGAGGGGTACGGCACTTCCTGCCATACAGAATTTCAAATGGGGCCTTGCCCGAACTTGCTTGAAAACTGTTGTTGTAGGAGAATTCAGCATAAGGAAGACAATCCTCCCACTTCATGCCGAAGGAGATCACACAAGCCCTGAGCATATCTTCAAGAATCTGGTTGACACGCTCGACTTGACCGCTAGTTTGAGGATGGAAAGCTGTGCTGAAGAGGATGTTGGTGCCCATAGCCTTCTGAAAAGAATCCCAAAACTTGGAGGTAAAGATGCTGCCACGGTCTGAAGAGATCACCTGTGGAATACCATGCAGAGAGATAATCCGAGAGGTATAGAGTTCCGCCAATTGAGCTGCAGTGATTGACTCTTTGATAGGCAGAAAATGAGCCACTTTGGTGAGTTTGTAGATGACAACGAATATAGCATCATTGCCACGCTTGGACTTTGGAAACCCAGTCACGAAGTCCATCTCAATGTGGTCAAACTTCCATTCTGGAATGGCAAGAGGTTGGAGGAGACCCGCTGGCCTTTGGTGTTCTGCCTTCACTCTTCTGCAGACATCACACTCATTCACGAATTTAGCAATCTCGTGCTTCATACTAGTCCACCAATAAGCCTGCTTGAGGTCCTGATACATCTTCGTGCTCCCAGGGTGGATGGAGAGGAGAGAATTGTGAGCCTCGTTCATGATCACTTTACGGAGGTCACCTTTGGGCACGACAATACGATCCTCGAAGAAGAGAGTGTCCTTGTCGTCAAGGCGGTAGCACTTGTACTTGGGTTGACTCTTGGCAATCCCAATCTTCACCTTTTTCACTGAAGGAAACATGCCCTAGAGGCAATAATAAAGTTATTATTTATTTCCTTATATCATGATAAATGTTTATTATTCATGCTAGAATTGTATTAACCGGAAACATAATACATGTGTGAATACATAGACAAACAGAGTGTCACTAGTATGCCTCTACTTGACTAGCTCGTTAATCAAAGATGGTTATGTTTCCTAACCATGAACAAAGAGTTGTTATTTGATTAACGAGGTCACATCATTAGTTGAATGATCTGATTGACATGACCCATTCCATTAGCTTAGCACCCGATCGTTTAGTATGTTGCTATTGCTTTTGTTCATGACATATACATGTTCCTATAACTATGAGATTATGCAACTCCCGTTTACCGGAGGAACACTTTGTGTGCTACCAAACGTCACAACGTAAAAGGGTGATTATAAAGGAGCTCTACAGGTGTCTCCAAAGGTAGATGTTGGGTTGGCGTATTTCGAGATTAGGATTTGTCACTCCGATTGTCGGAGAGGTATCTCTGGGGCCCTCTCGGTAATGCACATCACATAAGCCTTGCAAGCATTGCAACTAATGAGTTGGTTGCGGGATGGTGTATTACAGAACAAGTAAAGAGACTTGCCGGTAACGAGATTGAACTAGGTATTGGATACCGACGATCGAATCTCGGGCAAGTAGCATACTGATGAAAAAGGGAACAACGTATGTTGTTATGCGGTCTGGCCGATAAAGATCTTCGTAGAATATGTAGGAGCCAATATGGGCATCCAGGTCCCGCTATTGGTTATTGACCGGAGAAGTGTCTCAGTCATGTCTACATTGTTCTCGAACCGTAGGGTCCGCACGCTTAATGTTACGATGACAGTTATTATGAGTTTATGCATTTTGATGTACCGAAGGTTGTTCGGAGTCCCGGATGTGATCACGGACATGACGAGGAGTCTCGAAATGGTCGAGACATAAATATTGATATATTGGAAGCCTATATTTGGATATCGGAAGTGTTCCGGGTGAAATCGGGATTTTACCGGAGTACCGGGAGGTTACCGGAACCCCCCGGGAGCCATATGGGCCTTCATGGGCCTTAGTGGAAAGGAGAAAGGAGCAGCCCAAGGTGGCCGCGCGCCTCCCCCCTCCCTAGTCCTATTAGGACTAGGAGAGGTGGCCGGCCCCCCTCTCTCTCTTTCCCCCCTTGAGGATTCCTATTCCAACTAGGATTGGGGGGGGGGGGGAATCCTACTCCCAGAGGGAGTAGGACTCCTCCTGGCGCGCCCCAAGGCTGGCCGCACCTCTCCCCCCTTGCTCCTTTATATACAGGGGCAGGGGGCACCTCTAGACACACAATTGATCCCCGTGATCATTCCATAGCCGTGTGCGGTGCCCCCTGCCACCATATTCCACCTCGATCATATTGTAGCAGTGCTTAGGCGAAGCCCTGCGACGGTAGAACATCAAGATCGTCACCACACCGTCGTGCTGACGGAACTCTTCCCCGACGCTTTGCTGGATCAGAGACCGGGGTCGTCATCGAGCTATACGTGTGCTAAGAACTCGGAGGTGCCAGAGTAACGGTGCTTGGATCGGTCGGATCGGGAAAACGTACGACTACTTCCTCTATGTTGTGTGATCGCTTCCGCAGTCGGTCTGCGTTGGTACGTAGACAACACTCTCCCCTCTCGTTGCTGTGCATCACCATGATCTTGCATGTGCGTAGGAAATTTTTTGAAATTACTACGTTCCCCAACAGTGGTATCGGAGCCAGGTTTTATGGTTTGGTGTTATTTGCATGAGTAGAACACAAGTGAGTTGTGGGCGATATAAGTCATACTGCCTACCAGCATGTCATACTTTGGTTCGGCGGTATTGTTGGACGAGACGACCCGGACCAACATTACGTGTACGCTTACGCGAGACCGGTTCCCCCGACGTGCTTTACACACAGGTGGCTTGCGAGCGACTGTCTCTCCAACTTTAGTTGAACCAAGTGTGGCTACGCCCGGTCCTTGCGAAGGTTAAAACGGAGTCTATTTGACAAACTATCGTTGTGGTTTTGATGCGTAGGTGAGATTGGTTCTTGCTTAAGCCCGTAGCAGCCACGTAAAACTTGCAACAACAAAGTAGAGGACGTCTAACTTGTTTTTGCAGGGCATGTTGTGATGTGATATGGTCAAGGCATGATGCTGAATTTTATTGTATGAGATGATCATGTTTTGTAACCGAGTTATCGGCAACTGGCAGGAGCCATATGGTTGTCGCTTTATTGTATGCAATGCAATCGCGATGTAATGCTTTACTTCATTACTAAACGGTAGTGATAGTCTGAAAGCATAAGATTGGCGAGACGACAATGATGCTACGATGGATATCAAGGTGTCGCGCCGGTGACGATGGTGATCATAACGGTGCTTCGGAGATGGAGATCACAAGCACAAGATGATGATGGCCATATCATATCACTTATATTGATTGCATGAGATGTTTATCCTTTTATGCATCTTATCTTGCTTTGATTGACGGTAGCATTATAAGATGATCTCTCACTAAATTATCAAGAAGTGTTCTCCCTGAGTATGCACCGTTGCCAAAGTTCGTCGTGCCCAGACACCACGTGATGATCGGGTGTGATAAGCTCTACGTCCATCTACAACGGGTGCAAGCCAGTTTCGCACACGCAGAATACTCAGGTTAAACTTGACGAGCCTAGCATATGCAGATATGGCCTCGGAACACGGAGACCGAAAGGTCGAGCGTGAATCATATAGTAGATATGATCAACATAACGATGTTCACCATTGAAAACTACTCCATCTCACGTGATGATCGGTTATGGTTTAGTTGATTTGGATCACGTAATCACTTAGAAGATTAGAGGGATGTCTATCTAAGTGGGAGTTCTTAAGTAATTTGATTAATTGAACTTAAACTTATCATGAACTTAGTACCTGATAGTATCTTGCTTGTTTATGTTGATTGTAGATAGATGGCTCGTGCTGTTGTTCCGTTGAATTTTAATGCGTTCCTTGAGAAAGCAAAGTTGAAAGATGATGGTAGCAATTATACGGACTAGGTCCGTAACTTGAGGATTATCCTCATTGCTGCTCAGAAGAAATACGTCCTGGAAGCACCGCTGGGTGCCAGGCCTGCTGCTGGAGCAACACCAGATGTTATGAACGCCTGGAAGAGCAAAGCTGATGACTACTCGATAGTTCAGTGTGCCATGCTTTACGGCTTAGAATCAGGACTTCAACGACGTTTTGAACGTCATGGAGAATATGAGATGTTCCAGGAGTTGAAGTTAATATTTCAAGCAAATGCCCGGATTGAGAGGTATGAAGTCTCCAATAAGTTCTATAGCTGCAAGATGGAGGAGAACAGTTCTGTCAGTGAGCATATACTCAAAATGTCTGGGTATAATAATCACTTGATTCAATTGGGAGTTAATCTTCCGGATGATTGTGTCATTGACAGAATTCTCCAATCACTGCCACCAAGCTACAAGAGCTTCGTGATGAACTATAATATGCAAGGGATGAACAAGACTATTCCCGAGCTCTTCGCAGTGCTGAAAGCTGCAGAGGTAGAAATCAAGAAGGAGCATCAAGTGTTGATGGTTAACAAGACCACTAGTTTCAAGAAAAAGGGCAAAGGGAAGAAGAAGCGGAACTTCAAGAAGAACAGCAAGCAAGTTGCTGCTCAGGAGAAGAAACCCACGTGTGGACCTAAGCCTGAAACCGAGTGCTTCTACTGCAAGCAGACTGGTCACTGGAAGCGGAACTGCCCCAAGTATTTGGCGGATAAGAAGGATGGCAAGGTGAACAAAGGTATATGTGATATACATGTTATTGATGTGTACCTTACTAGAGCTCGCAGTAGCACCTGGGTATTTGATACTGGTTCTGTTGCTAATATTTCCAACTCGAAACAGGGACTACAGAATAAGCGGGCACTGGCAAAGGACGAGGTGACGATGCGCGTGGGAAATGGTTCCAAAGTCGATGTGATCGCGGTCGGCACGCTACCTCTACATCTACCTTCAGGATTAATATTAGACCTAAATAATTGTTATTTGGTGCCAGCGTTGAGCATGAACATTATATCTGGATCTTGTTTGATGCGAGACGGTTATTCATTTAAATAAGAGAATAATGGTTGTTCTATTTATATGAGTAATATCTTTTATGGTCATGCACCTTTGAAGAGTGGTCTATTTTTGATGAATCTCGATAGTAGTGATACACATATTCATAATGTTGAAGCCAAAAGATACAGAGTTGATAATGAAAGTGCAACTTATTTGTGGCACTGTCATTTAGGTCATATCGGTGTAAAGCGCATGAAGAAACTCCATACTGATGGACTTTTGGAACCACTTGATTATGAATCACTTGGTACTTGCGAACCATGCCTCATGGGCAAGATGACTAAAACACCGTTCTCCGGTACTATGGAGAGAGCAACAGATTTGTTGGAAATCATACATACCGATGTATGTGGTCCGATGAATATTGAGGCTCGTGGCGGATATCGTTATTTTCTCACCTTCACAGATGACTTATGAAGATATGGGTATATCTACTTAATGAAACATAAATCTGAAACATTTGAAAAGTTCAAAGAATTTCAGAGTGAAGTTGAAAATCATCGTAACAAGAAAATAAAGTTTCTACGATCTGATCGTGGAGGAGAATATTTGAGTTACGAGTTTGGTGTACATTTGAAAAATTGTGGAATAGTTTCGCAACTCACGCCACCCGGAACACCACAGCGTAATGGTGTGTCCGAACGTCGTAATCGTACTTTACTAGATATGGTGCGATCTATGATGTCTCTTACTGATTTACCGCTATTGTTTTGGGGTTATGCTTTAGAGACGGCCGCATTCACGTTAAATAGTGCACCATCAAAATCCGTTGAAACGACGCCTTATGAACTGTGGTTTGGCAAGAAACCAAAGTTGTCGTTTCTTAAAGTTTGGGGCTGCGATGCTTATGTGAAAAAGCTTCAACCTGGTAAGCTCGAACCCAAATCGGAGAAATGTGTCTTCATAGGATACCCAAAGGAGACTGTTGGGTACACCTTCTATCATAGATTCGAAGGCAAGACATTCGTTGCTAAGAATGGATCCTTTCTAGAGAAGGAGTATCTCTCAAAAGAAGTGAGTGGGAGGAAAGTAGAACTTGATGAGGTAACTATACCTGCTCCTTTATTGGAAAGTAGTACATCACAGAAAACTGTTTCTGCAACACCTACACCAATAAGTGAGGAAGCAAATGATGATGATCATGAAACTTCAGATCAAGATACTACTGAACCTCGTAGATCAACCAGAGTAATATCCGCGCCAGAGTGGTACGGTAATCCTGTTCTGGAAATCATGCTACTAGATCATGATGAACCTACGAACTATGAAGAAGCGATGGTGAGCCCAGATTCCGCAAAGTGGCTTGAAGCCATGAAATCTGAGATGGGATCCATGTATGAGAACAAAGTATGGACTTTGGTTGACTTGCCCGATGATCGGCAAGCAATTGAGAATAAATGGATCTTCAAGAAGAAGACTGACGCTGATGGTAATGTTACTGTCTACAAAGCTCGACTTGTCGCAAAAGGTTTTCGACAAGTTCAAGGGGTTGACTACGATGAGACCTTCTCACCCGTAGCGATGCTTAAGTCTGTCCGAATCATGTTAGCAATTGCCGCATTTTATGATTATGAAATTTGGCAGATGGATGTCAAAACTGCATTCCTGAATGGATTTCTGGAAGAAGAGTTGTATATGATGCAACCGGAAGGTTTTGTCGATCCAAAGGGAGCTAACAAAGTGTGCAAGCTCCAGCGATCCATTTATGGACTGGTGCAAGCCTCTCGGAGTTGGAATAAACATTTTGATAGTGTGATCAAAGCATTTGGTTTTATACAGACTTTCGGAGAAGCCTGTATTTACAAGAAAGTGAGTGGGAGCTCTGTAGCATTTCTGATATTATATGTGGATGACATATTGCTGATTGGAAATGATATAGAATTTCTAGATAGCATAAAGGGATACTTGAATAAGAGTTTTTCAATGAAAGACCTCGGTGAAGCTGCTTACATATTAGGCATAAAGATCTATAGAGATAGATCAAGACGCTTAATTGGACTTTCACAAAGCACATACCTTGACAAGATTTTGAAGAAGTTCAAAATGGATCAAGCAAAGAAAGGGTTCTTGCCTGTGTTACAAGGTGTGAAGTTGAGTCAGACTCAATGCACGACCACTGCAGAAGATAGAGAGAAAATGAAAGATGTTCCCTATGCTTCAGCCATAGGCTCTATCATGTATGCAATGCTGTCTACCAGACCTGATGTGTGCCTTGCTATAAGTTTAGCAGGGAGGTACCAAAGTAATCCAGGAGTGGATCACTCGACAGCGGTCAAGAACATCCTGAAGTACCTGAAAAGGACTAAGGATATGTTTCTCGTGTATGGAAGTGACAAAGAGCTCACCGTAAAAGGTTACGTTGATGCAAGCTTTGACACTGATCTGGACGATTCTAAATCACAAACTGGATACGTGTTTACATTAAACGGTGGAGCTGCCAGTTGGTGCAGTTCTAAACAAAGCGTCGTAGCGGGATATACATGTGAAGCGGAGTACATAGCTGCTTCGGAATCAGCGAAGGAAGGAGTCTGGATGAAGGAGTTCATATCCGATCTAGGTGTCATACCTAGTGCATCGGGTCCAATGAAAATCTTTTGTGACAATACTGGTGCAATTGACTTGGCAAAGGAATCTAGATTTCACAAAAGGACCAAACACATCAAGAGACGCTTCAATTCCATCCGGGATCTAGTCCAGGTGGGAGACATAGAGATTTGCAAGATACATACGGATCTGAATGTTGCAGACCCATTGACTAAGCCTCTTCCACGAGCAAAGCATGATCAGCACCAAAGCTCCATGGGTGTTAGAATCATTACAGTGTAATCTAGATTATTGACTCTAGTGCAAGTGGGAGACTGAAGGAAATATGCCCTAGAGGCAATAATAAAGTTATTATTTATTTCCTTATATCATGATAAATGTTTATTATTCATGCTAGAATTGTATTAACCGGAAACATAATACATGTGTGAATACATAGACAAACAGAGTGTCACTAGTATGCCTCTACTTGACTAGCTCGTCAATCAAAGATGGTTATGTTTACTAACCATGAACAAAGAGTTGTTATTTGACTAACGAGGTCACATAATTAGTTGAATGATCTGATTGACATGACCCATTCCATTAGCTTAGCACCCGATCGTTTAGTATGTTGCTATTGCTTTTGTTCATGACATATACATGTTCCTATAACTATGAGATTATGCAACTCCCGTTTACCGGAGGAACACTTTGTGTGCTACCAAACGTCACAACGTAAAATGGTGATTATAAAGGAGCTCTACAGGTGTCTCCATCAAGAAGCTGGGCTTGGCGAATCTGGTCTCCAAGGTAGGAGAGACTTGAAGGTTGGCGAGGAAACCTTGAGGAACAACTTGCAGGTTAAGTTTGCGGAAAGCTTCACAAAGCTCGGGTTGATAAGGCTTGAGAATCAGACTGTTACAATAAGCCTTCCTGCTCAATGCGTCAGCAATCACATTGGCCTTGCCTGGAGTATACTCGATACTCGGATTATACTCTTGAATCATTTCGACCCATCGAGTTTGCCTGAGGTTGAGATTAGGCTGAGTGAAGATGTACTTGAGACTCTTGTGATCAGTGAAAATGTCCACTTTTCTTCCCAATAAGAGATGTCTCCAAGTCAAAAGAGCATGCACAACTGCCGCCAACTCGAGATCATGAGTGGGGTAGTTCTTCTCATTGGGCTTCAACTGGCGAGATGTATAAGCAACAACTTTCTTCTCTTACATCAACACTGCGCCAAGACCTTGGAGAGAGGCATCACAAAAGACCTCGTACGACTTGGATTCATCAGGCGGAGTCAGAACTGGAGCAGTGATCAATTTCTCTTTCAAAGTGTTGAAAGCAATGTCACACTCCGGAGACCAAACGTACTTGACGTGCTTCTGGAGAAGATTTGAGAGAGGCTTCGCGGTCTTAGAAAAGTTTTCAACGAATCTTCGACAGTAGCTTGCGAGACCGAGGAAGCTACAGAGTTGCTTCACGTTCTGAGGAGGTTCCCAATTCACAATTGCAGACACCTTCTCAGGATTCACCGCGATGCCCTTGGCAGAGATGATATGACCAAGATAAAGAACCTCATCGAGCCAAAATTCACACTTGGAGAACTTGGCGTAGAACTGGTGTTCTCTGAGCTTATCGAGCACCAAACGCAAGTGCTTGGCATGATCTTCCTTGTTCTTCGAGAAAACCAGAATGTTGTCGAGATAGACCAAAACGAAGTCATTGGTGTAGGCGTTGAAGATGAAGTTCATCATGCGAGAGAACATCGGAGGAGCATTGACGAGGCCAAAAGACATGACCGTGTATTCATATGAACCATAGCTTGTCCTGAAAGCCGTCTTGGGGATATCTTGCTCACGGATTCGAATTTGATGATAACCCATACGGAGATCAAGCTTGGAGAATACTTGGGCACCTTTGAGTTGTTCGAACAGCTCGTTGATGTTGGGAAGTGGGTATTTGTTCTTGATGGTCTTCTTGTTCAATGGACGGTAATCAACACAAAGTCGGTCCGTTCCATCCTTCTTCTTCACAAAAAGAACACCACAACCCCATGGAGAAGAACTAGGCCGGATGAGACCCATTCTCTCTTGAATATCGAGTTGCTTCTTCAGCTCCTTCAACTCTTCAGGTCCGAGCTTGTAAGGACGCTTGCACACAGGTTCCGTACCAGGCTCAAGATCAATAACGAATTCAACTGGCCAGTGCAGAGGCATTCCTGGAAGCTCTTCTGGAAAGACGTCTTGATATTTGCAAACGACTGGAATTTTCGAGATGGCATCGAGTTCACCCTTCTCATTGAGAGAAAACAGACGGATGGTATCATCACGAGCGGCAAACACAATTACATCCTCGAACGAATGAGTCAATTGAATCTGTCTGGTAGCACAATCAAGCTGAGCCTTGTGCTTAGAGAGCCAATCCATCCCGAGAATAAGATCAATATCCGAGTTACCAAGAACCATTGGAGAAGCCAGAAACTTGAAATCACCCATCATGATTGAAATATCCGGAATCTCGTGGTTAGCGAGCAAACATTTACCCGGAGAGACAACTGCTAACAGACTATGCATAACTTGGGAAGTCAACTCATGCTTAGATGCAAAAGGCTTCGAGATGAAACAATGCGATGCACCAGTATCAAAAAGTACTTTTGCGGGAACATCATTAATAGGAAGGTTACCCATGATGACATCTGACGAATCCTCTGCCTGAGCTGCATTCATCAAGTTGACCTTGGCATGCTTGGTGTTGTGCTTGACCATAGCTGTACTTGCCGATCTGACAGGAGGAGGTGGAGGAAGACGCCTCTAGTTCAAACACTTCTTGGCATAGTGACCCTTCTGTTGGCACTTGTTGCACGTGACCTCTGAAAGCGGACGGTGGTACGGAGCACTCGATCTTGGAGCTTGAGACGAAGTCTTATTCTGAAAGCCAGGGTTGGGTGGGTGGGAAGATCCACTGCCACCTTTGCTCTTCTGCTGATATGGCTGACGGAACAGAGGAGGAGGAAGCCAAAACTTCTGCTGCTTGGCCACTTGAGTAGAGGAAGAAGGAGTAGCATCTCTGACTCGCTTCTTGGAAGCATCACACCTCAGTTGAGCAGCCTCTTGCTTCAATGCCATGTTGTAGAACTCATCGTATCTCAAGGGCTCAAAGAGGAGAAGAGCTAGCTGGATTTCTTCTCTGAGACCACCCCTGAACTGGTATATCATGCTCTTCTCATCAGGCACGTCCTGCTTGGCAAAGCGGGCGAGCTTCTGGAACAACTTCTTGTAGTCATAGACAGACAAAGGGCCTTGCTTCAGGTTGCGGAATTCCTCATGCTTGCTTTCAACCAAGCTCTGAGGAATATGATGAGCTCTGAAATCTTTACGGAATTTATCCCAAGTGATAACACGTCCACCTCTGGAATCCTTGTACTGCTGGAACCATTCTGCAGCTTGATCTTTAAGTTGGAAGGAAGCGAACTTGACGAAGTCCTCAGGCCTGACGTTACTGCACTCGAAATGCTTGCACAGATCCACAAGACAATCGTCAGCATCGGTTGCCTCAACACAATTGCTGAAAGTCTTTGGCCCATTAGCAAGGAACTGGTTGAGTGTAGCAAAGTGATTCTGATTGTTGCCTTGGTTCCCTTGGTTGCCTTGATTGCGCTCTTGGAGAATTTGCATGATCAACTGTGTGTTTGCATTGGTTGCGGCCATCACAGCTTGACATGCCTCCGGAGGAGGTGGAGGTGGTGGCGGATCAGGATTCGGAGTCGTGCGCGTTGGAGGAGCCATCCTGAAGAGGTTGACATCCATTAGCACATTGATAGATAAATATTGAAGCTGAATCCAACAGAATGAAAATTGCAACATATAGTCTTCACATCCGAACAAAATGAACGAATGCATTCCTCTTGAAATGGTCACATATCCATAAATTGAGAAGCCACTTAGAATTTAGGTAGAGAAATAAATCAACAAGGTACGGATCAAGAAGAATACCCGGTAAGAAATCCCAATCGCAAACCAACTATCCGTTGAAGAAGAACTAGAGCTACAAGAATTCCCACCTATGAAACTCCCGAACCTTTCCGGTTATGCAATCGGGTGTTGGGGATACAGGGGAAGCATAATATCTCGCCCAAATCTAGCAAATCCTTCATCCAGCTGTATCCATCCTTCAACACATAACCAAGAAAAACTTCGGAAACCATCTACCTCAACCTTCGAAAAGCATCCGTTATACAAGTTATGGCGATACTCCCGAACTCCCGCCCCAGTACTGGGTGGCGTCGAGGTTATCTCACCAACAAACTGCATAAAAGAGATTTTCAATGTCAGCGTACTAAACTCAGGTATTCCAGAACTACAACGATAAAATTATGACGACAACACCTCAGAGCTCAACTCCCCGGGACACTTCCACAAAACCCCTGACAGGAGGCACCAAGACAATGTTCTCGTCATAAAACCATCGGAACGATTCCAAGATACCCGTGTGATCCTAAAAAAATTTAGTGAAATTTGAGAAGAGAAGAGTCAAAACTCTACGTTAGGATGCCTTACCAGAGCGATGAGGAGATTGGGAAGTAAAAAGAATTCCTAAACTCTCCGATATATAATTCCTAAATGACTCAAAACATTTTTCTAGACACAACTTGGCCGCTAAAAACGATCAAGCAATGGGGCTCCTAAGGTCGGGGAAGGCTCTGATTACCAACTTGTAACACCCTCGATGCGACTATATCTCCCACGTGTCGAGGCACGACTTAGAGGAATAATCGCATTGAAGGCATATGTCGCAAGTTAGGCAATCTTCACAACATCCCATCTAATATAGATAATAAAAGGGGAGATAACATAGTTGGCTTACACTCGCCACGTCAATCAAGTACATAAATAACATTACATCAACCAAACACTCATGGCCCGACTACGGCGCCAAAATAAAAGATAACCCAACAAGTGACACGGTCCCGATCACCCCCAACAGGGCACCACTACTGATCATCAGGAAAAGAAACATAGTATCATTGAGAGTCCTCGTCAAACTCCCACTTGAGCTTAATCGCATCACCTGGAGCGGAATCCTCAGGCCCTGCATCTGGTGTAATAGTAATCTGTGAGCCACAGGGACTCAGCAATCTCGCACCCTCGCGATCAAGACTATTTAAGCTTATAGGTAAAGGCAAGGTAAGTATGTGGAGCTGCGGCAAGCGACTAGCATATATGGTGGCTATCCTGTTCGCAAAAGAGAGCGAGAAGAGGAGGCAAAGCGCGAGCGAGAAACTAGAGAGCAAATCCTGCGGCAAACATTACTCCAACACCATGTCCACTTCCCGGACTCCGCCGAGAAGAGGCCATCACGGTAACACACACTGTTGATTCATTTTAATTAAGTTAAGGTTCAAGTTATCTACAACCGGACATTAACAAATTCCCATCTGCCCATAACCACGGGCACGGCTTTCGAAAGTTCAAATCCCTGCAGGGGAGTACCAACTTAGCCCATGACAAGCTCTCATGGTCAACGAAGGAATAGACCTCCTCCCAAGACGTTCCGATCAGACTCGGTATCTCGGTTCTTCAAGACACTTCGACAGGTTAAAACCAGACCAGCAACACCGCCCGAATGTACCGACAAATCCCGATAGGAGCTGCACATATCTCGTTCTCAGGGCACACTCAGATTGTCCAAACTTCCGGTAGGCCAGCCCAGAGTTGCCCCTGGTGGCCACCGGCGGCTGACAGTTTGGACCAACACTTAGAGGAGCACTGGCCCAGGGGGGTTAAAATAATGATGACCCTCAGGCTCCGGAAACACAAGGGAAAAAGGGGTTAGGTGGCAAATGGTAAAACCAAGGTTGGGCATTGCTGGAAAAGCTTTAATCAAGGCGAACTATCAAGGGGTTCCCATTATAACCCAACAGCGTAAGGAACGCAAAATCCGGGAACATAACACCGATATGACGGAAACTAAGGCGGCAAGAGTGGAACAAAACACTAGACGAGAGGCCGAGCCTTCCACCCTTTACCAAGTATATAGATGCATCAAGATACATGGCAATATAATGATATCCCAACAAGTAAATAAATGTTCCAACAAGGAACGGCCTCCAATCTTCACCTGCAACTAACAACGCTATAAGAGGGGCTGAGCAAAGCGGTAACATAGCCAATCAACGGTTTGCTAGGACATGGTGGGTTAGAGGTTTGACATGGCAATTTGGGAGGCTTGAAAGCAAGTGGTAGGCATCGTAGCATTGGCATAGCAAAAGAGCGAGCAATCTAGCATAGCAAAGATAGTAGTGATTTCGAGGGTATGATCATCTTGCCTACAAAGTTGTCATAGTTGACTGGATCCTCGAAAGCAAACTCAACGGGCTCCTCGTTAGCGAACTCATCTCCCGGCTCTACCCAAACAATACAAACAAACAAACGGAACACAATCAACCACGTGCAAGGCTCAAACAATATGATGCAAGGATGGAATGCTATGCGGGATGTGATGCGGGATGCATATGCAAGATGTGACAAGGAATGCATGAAACTGGCCTCAGCATGGAAATACAAGTGTGTCACTGGAAAGATGAGATAAAATCGCTTGAAAACGATATAAAGAACGCCGGAATCGGAGTTACGGTTTGGAAATGGCAAGCAATTCAAATATGGCCACGTTCTGCGATTTACAACAAGTAGCCATCTAAATGCAAAGAGATGAACAAGCTACAACACCCAAACATGACAACAAAATACATGGCAGGGATGCATTCAAGATGCTTAACAAAAGTCTAGCACTGAGCTACGGTCAATTCATCCATTAACAGGTTCAAACAAGCATGGAAAAAATGCATATGGTAAACAGATCTCAGACTTAGTGAAATTAACACTTGTCTGGAATTTCAGATCAGGTAGCACTCTTCGGAGCAGAAAAACTACATGCTACAGGATCTGAACATGGCAAAGTAAATCATAGCATGGAGCTACTCAAAGAGCTTAACAAAAGTCCCTTAGTGACCTTGAGCCAAAAGGGATCAGAAAATACAATTGCAAGCATGTGAACATGGCAAAAACATAATCAGTTCTCAGACATGTTTACGAGCTCGATGCACTCACTACGGAGCAAGTCATGATAATCTAAGCATACACCCATCAAGAATACACAAAATGCAAGCTAGACATGTCAAGAACAATAGCATAGCATGCACGGATCAACTACAACATCATCGGCAAAATCGCTAACAAGTAGACAATCTGCCCAGATTCACGAAGTAGCAAAAGTAGAGCTCGATTGACTCAAGCTAGGGTGCTCCATAATTGCAACCAAAGACATGGATGGATAGAGCACTACAAGGTTAACAAAACACCCTTACTGATCATCCTCAAAAGAGGCACGGATCACTAGGAAACAACATGAACATATGGCCATATGAAATAAACAGGTCAAGGACTTAGTGGAAATGCTAAGTCCCTGAAATCAGCTTTACCAAGTGCCTCACTTTGAAAGCTTGTGCTAGTCACCACACACATCACAAAATTACATGGGTTGCAACTCTGGAAAGATGGCAAAACCCTCAACAAAACATATGTAGAGCTCAAGGGCATATCATGCACACAATAATCATGGCAAAAATGACAAATATCTAAATGGAGCAACAGATCTGACAATTATCTCAAGTAGCCCTCTTCTAACAGCATTTCGGGCATAAAGATGAACTCAAATGAAAATGATGCAATGGAATGAAATGATGAGCTCTCTGAGACGAACAGTTTGATACGCTAAATGCCAAAAACGGAGTTACGGATGCAAAGTTATAGCACGATGAATAGGGCAACATGAACTAGGGTTTCGGGCAAAAAGTCAACCCTCGAGATTTTAGATCTCAGATCTGGCACGTTTTACGAGGATGGCCGGTTTTCTTGGAGCTCACCGAAGACGTCGCCGGACTTGCCGAGAATAGGAGGAGGAGGTCGGGGCGTGGTCGAGGAGGAGAAGGTCGGCCGGACGGAGGCGGTTGGCGGCAGGGCGGCG